>NC_061105.1:42311118-42318618 GCF_015104395.2 Macrobrachium nipponense | reverse complement strand
TTTCTTTTCTAATAAGATAAATCTTCAATCATTTGCAGATTTGATAACGTCATGTAACTTTTGTGATTTTTTTAAACTTATTCAAGAATAGTTTTTTCATGACAAGTTATATCCCAGGTTCTCGGTGAAATTCTGTTACTCTCACTTACATCAGAGCAATTTCATTTATCATGAATATTGGTATTCTCAACTTGTGGAAAGTCTTTGTACAAATCGGTAAACTGCAACATTTGCAAAACTTTTCCAGTCCCTTAGTCTTCGTTTCATTAACTTGATTTAGTCCATATTCCTCTGGGGCAGCATCTGTTCCCCTCAGCGCAAAATGAATTCATAAATCGAAAGTAATTCCCTTTAGAATTTCCCTTGAGTCTGATATTGCTTCCATGTAAATTCCTTCCAAGAAGAAGTAGAAGAAGAATGAATAATCTTGCTAAAGTTGAAGGTTTTCAAAGAAATGTCCTTCGTATTCAAACCAGAATCTTTTATTCATGGTCAGCTATTAAATTAAATCTGCATTCGTAAGAAGTTCACTATACTGTTTCCCTTCGCTTTGGGAGTTTTGTAGCCTCTTCGTTTCTTCGTTTGCGTATGCCTATTGTGGCCTAAATGTAAGATGCTGCTTTTGTTGCCTAAATGTAAGATGCTGCTTCTGTTACCTGAATTCAAGATGCTACTTTTGTTGCCTAGGTGTAAGATGCTACTTTTGTGGCCTAAATGTAAGATGCTGCTATTGTGGCCTAAATGAAAGATGTTACTTTTGTGGCCTCAAACTTAAGATGCTGCTTTTGTTGCCTAATGTAAGAGGCTGCTTTTAATGCCTAATTGTAAGATGCTACTTCTGTTGTCTAAATGGAAGATGCTATTTTTGTTGTCTAAATGAAAGATGCTACTTTTGTTGCCTTAATGACAAGACAGAAAATGCCTATCAGGTTGTTTTAGGGAATACGCTGAAATAATTCTAAATTGCGTAATCATAATCCTATTCAGTAATTATATTGTAATACGCGGTGCCCGTAATGAATTTGACGACTAATGAGTTATTCGTATCTGAAATGACGTGAATTGACAGACATCTGGTCATTCAATGAAACATGTTCGATTCAATGTTTATCTCCACAATTCATGAATCGAGTCTGTCGTAACTTAATCACGCATTGAAATTTGGACAATGAATGTAACGGAGAATTCTGTATTTTTAATTGTCTGAACCTTCTTCATATGCAAGCTTCTGTTGAACAGCGTTTAAGAATAGCTAAGCGGAAAATATTATTGCATTCCTTACCTCATCATTGCAGTTACAATAACAGTAGACCTAAGTCCAATGTGTGCTTTACTGCTCATTAGAAACATTCATAAACGACGAATATTTCACCAGTGACATTTTATTTTTACTAAAGTTTTCCCAGTAATTCCAACCTGACAATAAAATGAACTTCAATAGACAGTGTAAGTACCCTTCATAGATTTAGTCCATAAGCAAAACCTGGTTAGCGTCAACTTCAATCCGAACAAGTGTCAGTCAATAACAAAAATGGCCCAGTATTTTTAACATCCCTCTCACAGTAAAGCATCATAAACCTCACGTTGCCAACATATCGCATACAAGTCGAATATACGTCAACGACTTATTGGTAGTTTCTGGCCAGTGCCCCACATGATTATCCAGTATTTGCCAGAGGTTTGTCTTCCACTTAGGGTCGCTGACTTGTTTTCAACCTGTTTGTGATAAGTTGCTGTAGTGTGGTGAGAACTTTTAGTGCAGTATGGATGTACTGTGATGCTGTAGAAGGCTCAGATAAGATGACCCTAGATGCACTTACTTGACTTCCTCTCCATATAATCATTATTATTATACTTCAGTAGATGAAACCTATTCACATGAACAGGCACATCAGGGGCGTTGACTTGAAATTCAAACTTCCAAAGAATGTTGGATTCAACCTCCCACTGAAGACCCCACACTGCAGCAGTAACTGATCATGACACAGAGCCAGTGATTTTCATCGCCCTGGGGAAGACGCGAACCCGTGACATCTGAGTGGCATACCACAACACTAGCCGTCTTGAGTTACCTGTCAAGTGGGTATTAATGATTAGCGATATTTTGTAGAATTATAGGTTTTTATGGAGAAAAAATTGGCCATGAAAGGGAAATATGAATGAATTCCTTGATCTGAAAGTAAAATCACTCGTAAGCAGAATTCACATGAACAGACCTTAATAAAATTCTTATTAAACTGAATTCTGTACTAGTCCTTTTCTCAAAATCAATTATATATATATATATATTTATATATATATATATATATATATCTATATATATATATATATATATATATGTATATATATATATATATATATATATATATATATATATATATAGTATATGTGTGTATGTATATATAATTGATTGAAAAATAAGTATTATATAATGGGTATAATGAAATTATGCAGGTATTATAAATAATACTACATAAAATATTCAAGTACTTATATAAAGTTATCTAAGATATGCAAAGTATTTATTATAATTAAGGCTATATAAAAATATGCAAGTATTTATATAATATTATATAAAAAACCAAAATGTGAAAGTATTTATAGTAATGGTATGAAATATGGAAAAATTTATATATACTGTTATATAAAATATCCAAGTATTTATATAATCTTATATGAAATATGCAAGCCTTTTAATAATGTTATATAAAACATGCAACCATTTATATAATGTATATAGAAATATGCAAGTATTTAGATAAAATCTTATATAAAATATTGCAAGTATTTATATAATGGTATATGAAATATACAAACGTATTTATATAATGCGATATAAAATATGCAAGTATTCATATAATGTTATATAAAATATGCAAGTGAATTATAATAATCATATAAAATATGCAAGTATTTATATAATGTATGTAAAAATATGTAAGTATTTACATAATGTATATATAGCAAAGTATTTTTACGTATAAGGTTATATGAAATATGCAAGTACTTATATAATGTTATATAAATATGCCAAGTATTTATTTAGTGTTATGTAAAATATGTAAGTACTTATATAATGTTATATAAAATAGCAAGCATTTTATAATGTTATATAAAAACTTGTTGCAAGTATTTCATATAATGTTATATAAAAATATGCAAGTATTATATAATGGTATATAAAATATGCAACCATTTATATAATGTTATATGAAATATGCAAGTATTTACATAATGTTATGTAAAATATGCAAGTACTTATATAATCTTATATAAAATATGGCAAGTATTTATATAATGTTTATGTAAAATATGTAAGTATCTTTATAATGTTATATATATGCAAGTATTTATATAATGGTATATGAAATATGCAAGTATTTATATAATGGTATATGAAATATACAGGTATTTATATAATGCTATATAAAATATGCAAGTAATTATAATAATCTTATATAAAATATGCAAGTATTTATATAATGTTATGTAAAATATGTAAGTACTTATATAATGTTATATAAAATATGCAAGCGTTTTATAATGTATATAAAAATTTATATAATGTTATATAAAATATGCAAGTATTTATTTAATGTTATATAAATTATGCAAGTATTTATATAATGTTATATGAATATGCAAGTATTCACATAATGTTATATATATGCAAGTATTTATATAATGCTATAAAATATGCAAGTATTTATCTAATGTTTATATGAAATATGCAACTATTTATATAATGTAATATAAAATATGCAAGTATTTATATAATGCTATATAAAATATGCAAGTATTCATATAAGTTATATATAGCAAGTACTTATATAATGTTATGAAATATCTAAGTACTTATATAATAGTATATAAAAATATGCAAGTATTTATATAATTCTTTATAAAAAAATATGCAAGTATCATACAATGTTATATAAAAATATGCAAGTATTTATATAATGATATATGAAATATGCAAGCTTTTGTTTTTAATGTTATATAAAACATGCAAGTATTTATGTAATGTTATATAAAATATTGCAAGTCGTTATTATATGGTATATAGATATGCAATTACTTATATAATGCTATATATATATGAAAGCATTTATATAATGTGATATATATGCAAGTATTTATATATTGTTATATAAAATATGCAAGTACTTATATAATGTTAATATAAAATAGGCAAGTATTTATATAATGCAATATGAAAATATGCAAGCATTTATGTATTGTTATAGAAATATTGCAAGTATTTATATAATGTTATATGAAATATACAAGTATTTCTGTAATGTAATATCAAAAATGTGCAAGTGATATATAATTGCTATATCAAAATTATAGAACGTGCTTATATAATGCTATTATAAACATGCAAGTATTTGTGCAATTTTGTTATATGTTCATGAAACTATGCAAGTATTTAATACAATTTGTACATGAGAATAATGCAAGTATTTAATAAATTGTCTATAGAACCAATATGCAAGTTATTTATATAATGTTGCTATAGAAAATATTCAATTGTTATATTATTTATATGGAACTATGTAATTTCATTTATACAATGTTACATGAAACGATATGCAAGTTTTATTATAATAATGTTATATGAGATATGTCAAAGTACTTTATAGTAATGCTATATAAAACATATGTAATTCTTTATATAATGTTATATGAACTATGCAAGTATTTATACATGTTACATGAAATATGCAAGTATTTTATATAATTCTAGATGAAATATGCTAACTGCCCCTCACTGTTCTTTCAACCTGCTCCCTCCCCCCCCCAAAAAAAGGAATGTTCCATTTCGCAAGAATACAACTTTAATGAAGACTTTGCTATAAATCTAAGAAATCGCTTCATTCCGTTAAGTGATATTGGATGCAACGGATTCAGAAAGAACTGAGAGAAATCGTCAGTTAACGAAGGAAACATTTCAGCTAAAGGATTCGATGGCCCTGATGGAATTAGTCTAATTGGGAGGTGGTGATTATGGTAAAACAGTGGATTCGCTGTCGATAAAATATTTGTAAATCAGAACAGAGTAGTCTGAATATAATTCAGAGAAGAAAGGGAGTGAATGTATGTCAGATATCTAAATGTTGACATATTATTATTATTATTATTATTATTATTATTATTTTGTATTATTATTATTATTATTATTATTATTATTATTATTATTATTATTATTATTGTTGTTGTTGTTGTGTTGTCGTTGTTGGTGATGGAGTTGTTGTTGTTTTGTTGTATTTTTTTTTTATTAGTTCTGCTGAATAATATCTCAGTATGTTTAAAGAAGGAGTAAAGGATAAAATAGAAGAAAATCACAGTGACATACAAATAAAAACAACAAAGGATATATTTAAATAGCTAATAACGCAAATGCCACCTCACTCACTCTCAAAAAATACACAAGAGAGCCAAACGTTCCAAGTTTTAGTTGAAGCGACACATTTATAAACGATCGTGCGCGCACAGACAAACACGCGCACACGAACCCACAAGGGAAACCGTTATTATCCGAAGCTTATAGTAACAGGCCAAACCCAAACACAAATACGATTCTTGTGCATTACCCTTATCATTACGGCTACGTTGTGTAATGGCGGACTGTGGAATCTCATCCCGACGAAGTGAAGAGACTTTGGCAATATCCGAGCCGTGAAAACCTCCTCATCCTCTGCGGAATGAGATGGAGTCGGGAAAAGTTCTTTTATGTTTCACTTGAGGCAACGATCAAAGCGTTGGCGGTTACGACGATGTCGGAATGACTGTGAAAGTAGGAGAAGGCTTTTGAGAAATAGTATGTTATTGATATGGACACACAAACATATGTGTGTATAATATATACTTGTATATATATATATATATTATATAATATATATATATATATATATATATATATATATATATATTGTTTTAAAAATTAGGTTTTATTTTCCTAGGTCCGCAGTGAAATATAAATTCTACATTTTACTAAATATATGCGTGCGCATGAGACAAGAAAGTAATATATATATATATATATATATATATATATATATACTATATATATATATATATATATATATATATATATATATATATATATATATATATATATATATATATATATATATATATATATATATATATATATATATATATATATCTATATATATATTGTTCACTTTAACTGTCACGGGAAAAAGTACGAGGGGAAGACAGACAGACAGGAATAGCTTTTTATTCTTGTGTCCACTTTATCCCCACCCAAGTCCTTTACTTTTTTTGTCATTTTTTTTATTAGTTGGATTTATTTTTTGCTTTGTTTTTTATTTGTTCAAATTCTTGTTTGATTTCTGTTTCTCAAAAAAGCAAGTTTGCGTATGTGCGTGTAAAACAGGACAGAGTTGTTGATGTTATGCTGAGTATGCATGTACGAACGTAATGCTGAGGATTAAGAAAATAAAGTCAATTTAACAGCAGAAAAAAAAATGAATTTTCCCTCGAGAGAAAAAAAAAAAGTTTCCTTGTCTGTCTTTTTCCTCGGAAGAGGAAACCTTTTTCCTCTCTTTCTTTTTCCTTGCGAGTGTAACCTTTCCTTATCCAGAAGGGGTGGCAGGAGGCTAAACATGAAATGTCAAATGTCTTCAGTTGTCGCTTTATGTCGAGTTTATTATTATTATTATTATTATTATTATTATTATTATTATTATTATTATTATTATTATTATTTCCAATCTGCTTCTGTTTTACATAAAATTACTGAGGCTAGAGGGCTGCAATTTGGTAGAGATGTTGGAGGGTGGATGAATCAACATAATTACCAATAAGCAGCCCTCGAGCCTTAGTAGTCTTGAAGATCTGAGACGGACGGACAGACAAAACCGGTACAATAGTTTTTCTTTTAAAAGGAAATTAAAACGGGATTTTCTAAATACTCGGCAAAAGGAAACGGACGAAAGGCTGACGACACGAACACCTCTTTTCAAAGTCAAAGTATGTTTCCCTTCGTTCGGAGGCTTCCGTCGACTCTCCTCTAGAGAGGTCAGCAATCCTGTCCCAGAACTGCTCGGCTTTTTTCGCCGAGAGTAAAATGCCATAGTTTCGTCTCCCACTTTTCTGTCGCTGGTGTGCTGATGGGTCCAATTGTTCCGGAAGCATTACTGGAAGGTTTGGAAAACGGCTGGAAGCCCATGGAAAGAGATATAAAAGGTTTCACGGCGAGGAAAAAAAGATGTGGATAATAGTAAAGCATAAAGGGACAAATAAACGTGAGAAGGGACGATTAAAAAGGCAAATAAAAAGAGTCGTTGGAAAGGAAAGAAAGTGAAGTCAGGGAGCCCATTACAATAACAGTAGAAGGGGACGGATAGATGGATTGCACCAGTCCGTATTTGATGTTCATGGCCCGCCAGTTGATGCATACAGTCATGGCCAGGATATCATAGATTGGTATTGTAAAGACAATAAAAAGGTTTATATGTGTAGATATTA
>NC_061105.1:42292719-42310618 GCF_015104395.2 Macrobrachium nipponense | reverse complement strand
CTTCTTCTTCCTTTCGTCGGGAAAGACGTTTTCCTATTCGAGTGCGTCTTGGCTTCTGCCCGTTTTTCTGGGGTTTATTGGATGCTGGTCAGAAAAAGATAATTCTTTGAGAAGATATTTTTTAAACAATACTTCAACCATACCTTCTTGAGAGAAAATGCCTGTTTTACAAACTAAAACTGCCTTTACTTCTCAGTTGTTTCAACATTTCGGGAATTACCTACAAATTGGTAAAACGGCATTAATGTTATTAATCTGAGAAAAATATCTAAAAATGCATATTATTTGTATTTCTCATATGACTCTCATGGTATTTCTTCAATCAAACGAATGACTTTTGTTTATCTGCTATTATATTAAATCATTTTTCATATGATTTGAGTTCAGTTGAGTTGAATATAAAATTTACACCAAAAGCCAAGCAATGGGACCTATGAGATCATTCAGCGCTGAAATGGAAATTGGCAGTAAAAGGTTTGAAAGGTGTAACAGGAGGAAAACCTCAAAGCAGCTGCACTTTGAATCAAGTGTTAGGAGAGGGTGGAAAGTAAGATGAAGAAAGAGAATATGAAAGGAAGCACAGTAAAAGGAACGAAAGTGGTTGCAGTTAGGGGGCCGAAGGCACGTTGCAAATTCGGAACCTTAAGTGCACCACACAAGTGCACCACAGGTCCACTGATGGCACTACCCCCCTACGGAGCATTTTTCATATGCTTCCACAATTACTAAACGTTAGTCAGCCTGCACCTGGTCTTCCAAGTAGTCTAGCAGGGAGTTGTGGATCCCTTGTGGGAGGATATGAACGAAAATGGCGGATTAGCCCCTTACGTCGTAGGATACTGACAATCGCGAGTCTATTCCAGGAGGATAATGGAGATAAGCCCAAACCATTCTCGCTGCTGTAAGTATCGTGACAGTGAACCAGTGAGAAGGGAAGTGTAGCTTATATAAAAGTATCATTTAATATTCATGAGAAGGAAATCGCTCCCACGGAGCAAAATATTGTCGAGAGAAGATATAATACGTCCTTACACGTAAAGTAATCTGCTTCATGTTCGAGTCACTCTGTTACTTATATGAAAATGTGGCAGATGCATCGAACTATAAGAGATAAATTCTGATGTCTTTCCAGCATGATATTCGTAACAACTTTTGGGGGGTTTCACATGAAGACAGAAGAGAGAGCGAAAGCGTGTGAATTGTATTGTAATTCTGTTCCCTGTGTCTCTCTGAAGGTTAACATATTCTTTCAGTTTGTATGAAATTAAAAAAAATCTATTCTCTTATTCTGTTGACATCAAATTTGTTTGAAAAATTATGCCTCAATTTCCCGTTGTATTTACAGGCTGGTATTAAATCTGAATAGTCTTCCCTACTTTATGTTCTTAACAAACATTATGGCGATTTACAACTGAATTTCAAACAGTTTGGAAAATTAAATTCCTGTTATTATTTAAAAGACGCTGAAGTTATGAGGGAAAATGATAATATATTACTGAATGTCTCAGGAAGTGAATATTCCCTTTTCCATTTGTTTTGCTGATAAAGTCTCACACTCATCCAAGAGACTTGTCTGTGTACCCTCCATCTACAGCCTCTCTCTCTCTCTTCTCTCTCTCTCTCTCTCTCTCTCTCTCTCTCTCTCAACTCAGATATCCGAAACCGTACTGCACTTCGTCAATTACTATATTTATCTACCATTATTTCATAGATGGGATATGAGAGGAAAACGTCTCCATCTTCATAATTATTTACGTTCATCCAAGAGACTTGTTGTCTGTGTATCTTCCATTCTTCTATAGCCTTGCTCTCTCTCTCTCTCTCTCTCTCTCTCTCTCTCTCTCTCTCTCTCTCTCTCTCTCTCTCTCTCTCTCAAGAGAAAACGTCTCCATCTCCATATCAATATTTCGACGGTTTGATTTCGCCATCCATTATTACTTATGAACCGGACCAAGTTACTCTGAAAATCCATATCATACTATTCAAGTATTATATGTTTCCGTAAATTTAATTTTCAATACCATTCAAGTATTATATGCTTTCTTATATTTAATTTTCAATTAATTTTGAACATGAAATATTTATATCTCTAGATCTTATACCAAATTCCCTTGAAAAGCCGTGGGAATCGAGAACTAAATCCCGTCTTCCTCAGTGTCATATCGCTCATCAGACAGAGCTAGCAGACATAAACAGGGCGTCAAACCAAGCAATTAGCATAAAGAGCTTACTTTGCTAACATGTCAGCTCTGAACTCATCTCCCATAATGTGAAGCGGCAAGTGCATTAATTAGTCTAAAACTCTCTCGCTTAAAAACTGAGCCTCATGCAAATGAGGGAAGGGTCGAGGGGATCATTGTTGCCTTGTTAGTTTATTTAGGAACGAAATATATTAGTTATTTTTAATTAGGGTTATAATGGCGTTTTAAAATTACAAGATATTTTGCAGACAGACTGAGATTTGCCGCAAGAGAGCAGTTGAATAGAGAGACGAGAGAGAGAGAGAGAGAGAGAGAGAGAGAGAGAGAGAGAGAGAGAGAGAGAGTGTTCATGGAGAACATACGATGAATCCCATAATTCATTCAGGCCTATTTACTTCCTAAATTAAAATATACAATTTCTTGCACTTTGCTGACACTGCATTTCATTCTTTAACGTTTACACAAATGTAGGAATAATTTTATAATCAAAATTTTGCTGGGGGACATTTTGCCTTGTTTGCGTCAAGAACCTGAAGTTATACAGAATAACATTTATATTACAGCGTAATCTATTGCTTTCTTGCTTTCTAATACGAATTACCTGAATAGTTTAAAAAAGAAGGTACTTTTTATCAGAAACCACAAACTTCAATGCAGGCTGAGATATTACATTTTCTAACAGGGAGCAATTTCTATATATACGATAATGTATATGATATTGGTAAAAATTAGAATCATAAACCCCTCGGCCTTTGCAATGTGCTTCAAAATACACATCCTTCAGAACTCTCTTTATCCCTAAAACGCAACGGTACAAATAGCGTTGAATTAACGGGAATAACACTATAAACAATCAGAAAATATCTAAAGATATCTGTTTTACCTAAACAATTCCTCTTTCTCGGAAGCGAAACAGAGGAATCTCACGTGAACCAAAAGATAAACATGTTGTTCAACAGTAAGAGACAGACTAATATTAGAGTCTCCTGTGAGCAAGATAGCAATAGAAATATTCTAATTGGCGAGGAAGCAACGTCGTCCAATGAAAAATCTCCGTCTCATCTCTCGCCACTGAACAATAGTCTTTTTTTTTTTTATCTATTTTACTTTTTGGTTCGTTTTCTAATCTCACAGGATTCTTTGCTTTTCTTTTCTTGAATTTATTAGTGATGATTGTATCCAAGGAACGTAATAAAACGTACGTGGGTCTGTGATTATGCGTGGTGAGAGAGAGAGAGAGAGAGAGAGAGAGAGAGAGAGAGAGAGAGAGAGAGAGAGATAAAAACAAGTCTTGGTTTGAGAAAATATATATATTTCTGGCAATGCCCTAAATTCCAGAATTCCCGTTCCAACATACCGAAGAAAAACAGCATTTGGTGTGTTGGCGAAGGCCACTGGGGTCGCAAAGGAAAAAAGATCCAGACACATTAGGCACTGGAGCTCTGGAGGAAAACTCTCAGGTGAAAGTCTGTCTCGTCGAGAAAAACAATGGAAAGTTACTGCTCTCGTGATTTGTTAATGGGGAAGTGGAGGGGTAAACAATAAAGAAAAAGTATTAGTGAACGCAAAAATGAAAAAAAAAAATTGTGAAAGAGACCAATTGAAAGAGTCAAAAGAGAGTAAAACATTAAATATATAACGATATCATTAATCAAACTAAAGATAAACCAATGCTTCAATGATGTAAGTAAACTACCGTAATATAACTTAAGAGAACTTCTAGCATAATATTAGGTAGATTCAGACTTTCGAATTATTTGCTCTGTAGGTGACATGTGCTTTGTGTATTGCAAACGCAATTGTATGTGGTCATTTAGTACGAAAAGGCCCTCAATTTCAACTCCTAATTATGTGAGGTAAATGGGTAAGCCTTCATGATGGAGGTAAATGGGTAACCCTTCATAATGAAAGTAAATGGGTAACCCTTCATAATGGAGGTAAATGGGTAACCCTTCAACAGGAAATGACCACAAGAAATTTCTGGAAGTTGGTTCAAAAGAAAACAAGAAACTGTATGACAACTATGCAGACAAGACTTCAAAAACGAAAACGAAAAAAAAAAAAACACCAAAAGGTTAGTTTTAAAGGAAAGCAGTAATGATAAGTGGTGGGAAAATTACATATAAGAATATTCATAGAGAATATTGTAACGTCACAAATGAAATGACAGTTCCAAAGACCCCCTAAAGTGCAAACCCTGCACTTTTGTACTTGACTCCGGGGACCCATTACAATATCTGCCTTCGTGTCTCATCATACAAATTGGAGAGTCACCTGAATTAATACGACTTTGAGTAGAGCTTAATCCAAAACATTAATTATTCATCAGTTGCTTTTAAAGGAACGACAATAGGGGATGATGTTGATGAGATACACTTCGATCACATATCGAAATTACATTAGGAGAACAATTCTCCAGCGCACGGAAGTTAGGCCTATGTAAAACGTTACTATTGATGCACTAGCCATTTACCTCGTACTTAGTCGTATTTCTACAGGTACATACTATATCAGTAAGTAATATTGTTCTTGTATTCAATTACATCCCTCCAGGTATTCTTAACAAAGAAGCAAAGGTGAAGTGTCATTTCTAGTCTCTTCTATAATGGACAGAACAGGATACGGAAGTTCAAGCAATGTCAAAAATGATCCTCCTATACCTCCTTCCGGCCTCAGGAACAAGACTGACTTCGGATCAATTAGGGTCCATTAGTCTTATTTATTTTATCTCTTATAGATAGTAATTGTTTTATTCTCATCATAAAACCAGAAAAATTTTCCTAATTCAAAATTTTCCATAAGACAGAACGTTTTTAGCAAAGTTAATACTCCTTTCACTTCTTTCCCTAAGTGACGATGAAAAAAAAAAAAAAGACATTTATATTGGGAGAAACTTTCTCTCTCTCTCTCTCTCTCTCTCTCTTCCAAGAAAGATTAAAATCCCAGCAATCTAAGTATCTTTCACGGATTTTCGCAAAGCAGCTTAAGATGCAAAAAAAAAAAAAAAGGAAAAATAATCACGAGAGAAAAACTCATTAAAGTCTGCACAAATCGTCTTTCGTCCCCCGAGAGACAGAAAGCAGGAGAGATCTCCAGCATTATGCTACACATTGAAAATAAAATAATAAAATATAAATAAATGTTGAGAGGTCATTCCCTTGTTTCCGGTATTTATTTATTTATTTTTTTTTTTTTTACCTTTCCACAACTAATTTACAGCATGTACATTTCAGTTGTATTTTCGGTTTTCCGGGGTCAGATTCAAGAGGATTTAGGTCATAACGACTTTGGTTCCCTTTTGTTCCACTGACAACGAAGCACGGACGCCACAAATCCAGGATATGTTTCGAAAGAGAAATATATTTTTGGAACGCCAATTTTAAATTCTCAAAAATTGCAAGGGAGAGTTTCAGCAATGGGCAATTAAAGGATTTCCTGTACTGAAACAAATCCTTTCAATCTAATTAGCATAATCACGCAGCCTTGCTGTTACTAAGCAAATCAATTCTCTGTTGAATTATAGCCTTTACAAAGTAACAGTGCTGTATAAACACTAGCACGCAGACTAATAGACAAAGAGACGGGCTAGATAATGAGAGACAGACTGATATTTTGAAATGAATATTTCAGACGATTTACTTGAAATTTATTACATTTTACAATGAATTTCTGTGGTTAATCTATTTAGAAAATTATTTTTTTATCTATGAGTGGACGGCTTCGACTCACGAGGGTATAAATGGCCATAGATCCAGGTGAGGAGTAAAATGCTTTCTATAGTTCTATTTCTGACAATCAGCCTCCACTCATAGCACAAATGGAAGCAAAACTGGAACATTACCAATAAAAGCCAATTAAAGTATTAAGTATGCCAATTAAGCTTAAGAAAATAAAATAGAAAAGTTTCGGCGAACAAATCAAACACATACATACTTATTTTCCATCTTCAATCTCCATTACATGCTTCCCATTTGCCTAAACTCAAATAAATCTGATGTCGCTCCAACGAAGAACTCGTTATTTTCCGCTCGTTTAAATCGAGAACCATCACTTGCGTCACGATCGAAATGAGAATCACCACTTTCTTCTCGATCACAAGGAAATTGTCCAGAAACTCTTACGGGAAGAAGAACAATAAAACCTCGCGACCCGAAACATTTGATGTCCTTCATTAAGAAAGAAACTTCGGCAACGAAATAGCAGACGGAGAATTCAAGTGCTTCGAGGACCGACGTAGCTTGGATTAAATGCGCCTGCACACGCACGCACGCACACCCAGAATTTAATATATATATATATATATATATATATATATATATATATATATATATATATATATATATATATCTATTATATAATGTATTTTTTTCCACAAAATTTCCTTCTGGGATGAGGTTGCGAGCCCATTACCTTGAACCACGTTACCATCCACATACCCTCGTTTGGCACAGCGGTTCCCTTACGGGAAATTAAATGACCGAGTATTTTCCTCCCTGCCATTACATAACTCTTCCTCTCTCTTCCCTTTTTGGGCAAGTCATACTCATTAGTACAGCATCCAACTCTTCAGATAAAAGTATAACTAATCAGATGTTAGTTTCACTGTTTAAATCTAGAGGTGAATATAGAATTTAGGCCAAATGTCAAGCACTGGGATCTATGAGGTCATTCAGCGCTGAAATGGAAATTGAAAGTAAAAGGTTTGAAAGGAGTTACAGGAAGAAAAACCTCCCAGTTTGCATTATGAATCAAGTGTTAGGAGAGGGTGGAAAGCAAGATGAAGAAAGAGAATATGAAAGGAGTACAGTAAAAGGAACGAAAGTGGTTGCAGCTAGTGGGCGGAAGGAACGCTGCAAAGAACCTTAAGTAATGCCTACAGTGCACCGCATGAGGTCCACTGAACGGCACTACCCCCTAGAGGGAGTTTCCCTGTTGCCCTAGTTGTTATACCTAATTAGATTACCACGCAGTTCACGCTGTAAACAAATCGTGTAATTGGCATATGCAACAATGATAATAATGATGATAACTATTGGTGTTTTTATGAATAACAGATGATGGGATAATCTGATTAACTTTGCACATGAATGACATCACTATTTTTTCTTAGTAGATTCAATAATGACGAAACAAAAGAGATGAAAAACAGCAGGTTATGGTAAAATATCCGCAGAAATGATCTCAGCTTAAAATGAAAGGGCACCTCGTGTACTATAGTAGATTCACATCGAACCGGCATTTGATGTCTAGGCCAGTCTCTTACGACCCTCCTGATTGGCTGTTGATAAGGCAATCACAGGACTGGAACTCTCAGTCTCTCGAGAGAGTTCACATAAGCAGAATGTATATTCCACCCCCTCTCCTGAGAGGTACTTTTGAAAGAGGTATCCCTCAGGAGATGTGGAACATAGATCCTACCCATGTGAACTCTCGAGAGAGACTGAGAGTTTCCAGCCCTGTGATTGGCTTATCAACAGCCAATCAGGAGCGTCGTAAGGGACTGGCCTAGACATCAAATGCACGGTTGATGTGAATCTGCTATAACTGGAGTGTTTTACAGAATACGGAATGAGGAAACGAAGCTTGAATGATTGTGAATTAGGAGTCACTGAAAGACAAGAAAGATGACCTGACCGCCTGATTGAGTGTGGTTATCAGACATCTCCAGGCATGCGCTGACGGCGGTCGTGATGGAATGATTGAGTGAGTCTACTCATCTCTGGGTGGATTCTCTCAACTCACCTTTCTTAGGGTGTCTTTTATCGTTCTCTGTTTATCAGGAATATCTTGCTAGTCCCCTCTGAAAATAAAATGAGGAAATGGGTAAGAATTACTCGAGGAAAACCAATAAAAAAAAAAAGCTAAAACTTCCAATAACAAATGTCAATAGTCCCTACTATTAAATAAAAAAATACTGATTCCATTTTATTTGCTAAAATAGGTATTCAACTTATTTCAAAATGAGATAAAACTGAAGAACTGTTTAATGAGACATGGCAATTATGTCTCGATATTCTTAAACGAAATCCTTCTGTGCAAATGCCCTTGACCAAAGGGGGCTAAACCGTAGGCCTAAACATTAGGCTTCTTATTGATTGAGCCTACTATGGATTACTTCCCATTGTTCCAAAGACCCAAAAGAAAGTAACTGGGAACGATGGGGCCCGAGATTAAAGGTCTGTGATGGCTATACACTAAGGTCCTAATGTTCCATTAGAAACCTAGTGAAGAGCTTCGTTATGGCACAAGTCAGTGGCACTGCTTAGGCCTATGCGGTAGTTTTCTTAGGAGATGTTACTAGGCGGAGACGTTACTGAGGAGTAAACTTTAATATAAAGATTATCAAGTGAAAAACATCGTGAAAATTAGGAATATACATGGTTGTCGTAACACCCAGTCAACCAGCACATACCTCATTCAACTGTGAAGATGAGACAACACAGTTACTGTGACCCACGCATTTTTCCCCCCCTCCTCCCCCCTTCACTTTCTAGATCTGGGTTTTCTTACAGCCTCCGTTGCACCTGAATAAAGGACAACTGGATCATTTACTTCCAGAAAACGCCAAAACTAACGAAGTCAAAATGGAATTTCTCTAGAGAATTCACAGGAAGCAGAATAACCTGTCAGCCATTAATATTCACCCCACATAACTATAGTCGATTCATTTAAGGTAGATTCTTGCGCTACGAGGACGTTTGTTTGGCGGCCTCTGATTGGCTGGTAGCGGGAGGCAGGTTCTGCTCGCTCAGTGGGTCATATTTCGTTTGTAGCTTAGAAAAACTAGCTATGTTTACATTTCTTCATTTATCTCACGTTTTACAAAAGATAGGAAAGTTTTGGTCATACCAAAGGATTCAGTATTAAATGTACAATTAATGAATCTTTCCCTGAAATCAATAAGTTAAAATACAAAGGAATTACAACGAGTAGAAGTGAAGGGAGAAACATTTCATTCTTTATACCTGTTTTTATTCATCATCGGATTTTTGCATAATTCACGAGATCAAGATAAAATGAAATCTTGTGTTTTAAAACAATAAAATCACCCTGAATACGGTGGTGCTTTCAGATATTAAATGCGTATAATATGTAAAGAGAAAATGAAGAATATGTCTTATTATGTTGCATCCGTGCTTGACTCGGTTTGACAGTAGTGCCGAGGGACGCAAGATATCGTGGGGCTGGTCCTCTCAGCTAGAGCTGTTGGCGTGTTGGCAGTTGCCAATTGGCGATATGAGAAGTTTGCAGTTTCGAGACTGTATTTACCGAATTATTATGTCATTACATTTTCTATAAATAAATGCATAGAATTCCCATTATGACTTTCGAACATTTTACTAAAATATTATATATGTCCGTATTTCTGGACACATCTGATAAAAGAAAAGTAAATAATCAGATGGATGCATCTGGGTGTTGGCTTCAATTTAGTCTAAGTGAGAAATGTACATGCTTTATGAGGCTCACTGATAAATAACAGAACTTATTTCTCTGGCCAATAACATCAAAAGCTTATGGTTTTCATATGTTCACTCAATAAACAAAAGTACAAATGTTTATTTCTTACCATAAAATTTGTTGACGATGTAACGAATATAATATACTGTCTTTTTCAGAATTGCTTGAGTTACTCTTACACCAGAATGTTTATCTCCATTTATATACATGTTACACTTGACAACATGTCTACAACAATGTTTTAGGAAAATTTGCTTAGTTTTCTCCTGAGGTAGTTGATTATTCTTGAATCACTTAATTCATACCTGAGTTAGAATAGCTCCCGTAACCGTTCCCACAGCCCTGCATAATTGTATATATATAATATATATATATATATATATATATATATATATATATATTATATATATATATATATAATATATATATATATAGTACATGTAGGATAATGAGACTAATCAGAGACTGTTATATCATCATCTTTTTTATACAAAAAAAAATGGAAATTCATGCGATATATTATGTCATAAACAAAAGAAAGTCATACACAGTAGGCTTACATGGTATGTCATTAGGCTATCGATATGAACAAAAACGAAATTAAAATTTTACAAATTTTCTTACGTCATCATTATTTAAAAAAAATAGATAAAGGAAAATCATACATATATACATAGTCATGTCATTACCTATTGGAACAAAAAGAATGGGAAATTATAGATACATTGATATCCACTTTTTTGCTTTTCTATTAAACCAAATAAAAAGAATTTATAAACAGATATGTTACATTGTTATGCCATTAAATATTAAAAAAAAGGAAACTCATATAGATATACTGTAGTTATGAAATTGCCCATCTAAAAAATGGAAAACTATAGAAAACACTGTTAGGTCTTCAACTTTAAAAAAAAAATAATGGAAATCATTGATATATACATCACAGTCAGTGTCATCCTCCCTAATATCAATATCATCACTGTCAGTTTCGTCATCTCAATGTCAATAACAAAACTTTCAAACATATGCTCTCTAGCAACATCTTTCCTCCTATAATCTCTTCTAATTTCTTAACGTGGTGAAAACATTTCTTCCAGTCTTCTGTTGTAACTTTGTCTATCGCCAGTCTCGTAAGCTGCTCAACAGTTTTCAAAGATTGATTTGCATTAGAGTTATTTTTTCTGATATCCCCCTTTATTTGAGCCCATATAAGTTCTATGGGTTAAACTGACAATAATATGGTGGCAGTCTGAGCACATCATGACCATTTGCACGGGCTATCCTCATCTATCACATACCTCTGTTTTTCTTTGTGACACTTGGCAATCTGCAGCAATTTTGGCTTGTTGCTGATGGGTCGTGGGTGACGTTATTAGAAGAAAGCCACTGTATGTCTTCCACTTTTTCTGTTGCTGGTTGTTGGCACTTTATTTTCTATTTTGCTATGGTAAGGGAGCATTATCCATTATGATTAGAGATCTATCTTCTATATTAGGCAATAGTTTGTTCCTTAAACCACTTTAAAAACCTTTCATGGTCCATGAATCATGGTAGTCCCCCTTTTTTTGGCACCATTTTTTGACCTAAACAACAATAGCGCATCTTTGACAAACCCCTTCTCACTCCCCGCGTGCACCACAATAAATCTTGACCCCTTTCCAGTCTTAAGTTTGGGTCCTATTTCGCCTTCACCGTTGTCCAACACTGACGTACACATTCATTTTGGTTTATCCAAGTTTCATCCAGGAATACTTCAGGTTTACGTTCAGTTGGACTACAATTCCTATTCTTTTCAATTAACCGTAGGTATTCAGTTCTCGCTGCCACTATATCATCACGTTCCATAAAATTGCTCTTCCACTCGTCTCTTTTTTGTACCGGAATCAAGCCTCTCACAATTTTCCATAACGTTGTTCTTCCACCATTAAACTTTACCGGGTCTTCCTTCACTTTTTCCAGTAGGGCATCTAACGTTGGGAGCTCTCCTCTCTCGTAAAAAGACAAAATCTCCTTCCGAATACACTCATTTCAAAACTATCCACCTTGTCTTCACTCGGATCCTCTTCCTGGGATATACAGGTGAAGCGAAGGGGACGTTACCACACTCAGATGACTGTCGCTTGATTTTTTTCACTGTGTTGGTTGGCACTTCCTGTAGCTTTGGCGGTCTTCTCAAATACTTCATTTCTTGAGTCTGCTCCCCACTGTGAGCTGAAGTAACGATGAACATTCATTATAATGTTGCGAGCTTGACTTGCAAATCTGGAAACTGTGCGACGAATGGTGCTGTCATCTCGAGACATCTGCTTGAAAAGAAAAAAGAAATCTTGCTTAATTCGTTGCTGTTTATTGCTCCACTGAGATTATTATTTCATATCACTCAATTAAGTCTCTGATATCTCTTTCGTTTTGAAATATATTCATAAGAAAAATTAGAAACATTATGTTGAAACCAACCTCATTAAAACTAAGGATGAGCTGAAGAGTGGCGAAGTAGGTCCGTAGATTTCAAATTCATTCCTGGACTGAATTTCCCGCCCGCCCCGCGGCCACCTACACCTCTAACGATACCAGATGCATCCATCTGATTATTTACTTTTTTTATCAGATATGTCCAGAAAATACGGATATATGATATTTGAGTAAAAATGTTCGAAAGTCATAATATGAATTCTATGATTTATTTATAGAAAATGTAATGACATAATAATTCGGTGAATACATAGCCTCGAAACTGCAAACTTCTCATATCGCCAATTGGAACTGCCAACACGCCAACGGCTCTAGCTGAGAGGACCAGACCCAACGATGTGTCTCGGCACTATTGCCAAACCGAGTCAAGCACGAATGCAACAATAATAAGACATATTCTTCATTTTCTCTTTGCATATTACACGCATCTAAAATCTGAAAGCACCACCGTATTCAGGGTGATTTTATTGTTTAATAACACAAGATTTTATTTTATCTTGATCTCATGAATTATGCAAAATCCGATGATGAATAAAAACAGGTATAAAGAATGAAATGTTTCTCCCTTCACTTCTACTCGTTGTAATTCCTTTGTATTTTAACTTATTGATTTCAGGAAAAGATTCATTAATTGTACATTTAATACCGAATCCTTTGGTATGACCAAAACTTTCCTATCTTTTGTAAAACGTGAGATAAATGAAGAAATGTAAACATATTGCTAGTTTTCTAAGCTACAAACGAAAATATGACCCACTGAGCGAGCAGCCTGCCTCCCGCTACCAGCCAATCAGAGGCCGCCAAACAAACGTCTCGTAGGCGCAAGAATCTACCTTAAATGAATCGACTATAGTCTCAATTTCTAATATTTCGATTACTTAAAATGCAAACCGACAGAGTGAACTGGAGTTATAGAAAGCTTTTACGGCAAATAACAATCCGTGGTAAACGACTTACTATGTACTTTGAAGAAACAAGTGAGGTATCGTAGACCTTCCCTGCAGCTCTCTACTTTCTTTTTTTTTTAATCTTCACTTATATCACACTCCTATCGTATCTTCATTATTTTTAACACTACTATCTACACGCATCTTCAATCATGGATTCCAATATAGTTACGGCAGGTTCATACCACATTTCTGGAATCTATATTTCTGACTATCCTTTTCTGTACTTACAAATAATAAATAAATATATATATATATTTTTTTTTTAACTCAAAGTATTAACATAACAAAAAATTCATAATATGCATGTATCGTTAACATAATAAATGAATCAATCAATAAAACTAATGAAGTTTTCTTGAATTTCAGTGCAAACTTTAACATTCAGTAAAATTCTGTAACCAAAGTCAGTACTTTGAATAACATCTAATCGGGTAGAAGGGCATAGACCGCATAGGTACCGACCCGATTTTTCTCTCAATATAACTAAAATAACATTGTCAAGTAATTCATCTGTATATACCTATAAATGCAATGACATTTGTATAGAAGAGTCCAGTTTTGGAAAAAAAATGCCATTCCCCCTCCATAAAAAAAAAAAAAAAAAAAAAAAAACAAAAAAAAAAAAAAAACCCCTCTAGGTACGGGCCTGTACGGTATCATGGCTTTACATCGATTTACCCAGATATGCCTTGGTAGTGAGGAAGGCAACGGGGACGGTCCTTTTAATACGCGTAGATAAAGTGATTCCAATATGAAGCCTTTTCACAATTCTCCATATCCTGAATTCATGATAGGAATAATCTGATGTTTTAAGCACCTTTAGCCCTGTACTTGTGATGCCAGTTTGCAGCCAAGATCGAAGTAGAATTAGTAAACATGGCTGCCTTGTTGAGTAAGCTAAGCCAACGGTATACAATACTGGTGACGCTCGAAAGTCACAGAACCGATTTACAACGGAAAAAAAAAGTTATAACATACAATGGTAGATCTAACATACATATAATGACAAATGAACCACACTTACCATATATTTAAGAAACACGAACTTCAGAGTAGCCTAGCTCTTCGGTGGATGGTTTTCCTCACATTGGGTAACCCGGATATTATCAAAAGAAGCTTTTTTTTTTTCGCCTTTAACATACCTTATAGTTTCTTTTCCTCCAAGTGTCATTATATCGTTAATGACGATTGAAGAGTTGCAACTTGACACAGAAAATATGTCCAAACTGACACCGTCACGATTTCACCGACCACCATCGCACTTACAACTTAGAAGAACTCCAGCAACTAGCAACTCAACCTCAAGTAGCAAAGCATGATCAAATGAATGTTACTTATGTCTTACAATTTAGTCCTGCACCAAAAAAATAATTCACCAAAAGTAATGAAATAATTATAATATTCTAAATACATAGAAAATAAAACGAATAATCAACCCACACTCGGTATGATTTTTTTTTGATGTGATAGTATATAACCTAAACGAGATAACTGCATTTGACATTACGCTTGTGGAGTGTTTTCCACAAGCAGTGTTGCCAAAGCGCGGAGAAACGACCAAAAGTGCGGAGAAGATTCGAGGGGGAGTCATTGAATGCAGAACTGCGGACTGCCACTCCTCATGTATGCGGCGCTGTAGGTCCGCATATATATTTATGCTTTTAAAACTTTTTTCCAATTAATAAAATGATTGAATTTATATAATATTTTCTGAAAATACTAACATTTTGATAAATGAACCATTTTCACTATATATATATATATATATATATATATATATATATATATATATATATATATATATATATATATAAATACACACACACACACACACACATATATATATATATATATATATATATATATATATATATATATATATATATATATATATATATATATAGTTAGTAAAATTTGGTTAATTTGGGAATTAATCTTAGGGTGAAGACTGACTTACATTATTGTAAACTTAGTCATGTTTAATGAGTTTTTATTTATTTATTTATTTAGAAAACAATTGCAAATATGTATTAGGCAATTACATTAGTTGAAGTGAAAACTGATTATAACCGAATAAGTTTTGATATCAGTATGCTATGAAGTGGTGTATTATAATCGTGGATTTTCTTTATATTAATGTAGCTTATTGATAAAAAAAGGGACCAATTATGATGTGCTCTTTTCCAATTTCTTGAAACTCATAGCCCCAAATAGGGCATTCGTTTGGCTTAGGATTGCCACATGTATACCATAAATCATGCATAATATGCTGTCCATTCTCTTGGGGAAATATCTCATTTCAAAAAGTATCCACGTATCCATAAAAGGGGAAATGGGACATATAGACCTACATGTTTGTTCATATCGTTTTTGTCTGTTTACAATGCTTATGGCATGATTTTAAGCTAGACCTACGTTATATATTAGGTTGTTTATTATTATTATTACTTCAGCAAACGTTTTGATTTAACATACAGCATGTTACCTAAAGTGATGAATGTGGCTTAAAAAAGAAAAGAAGGAATAAACTACTTATGAATATCGAAGGATTTATATAGCTTGTCAACTTACTCTGTGGGGAACGCAAAAAAAAAAGTAATGAATGAAAAGCAGCCATTTTTAGTAAAGAAATACATTCGGTGCTGTTTTTTTTAAACTTCCCACTTTTTGCTGAAAACTTTATGAATAAACTTACTTGCCCGTGTTCACTTTGTGGCCTAATTTACGCATCAAATCATATATAACATTCAGAACTATAAAACAGTAATTATACACACAAACACATACATTATATATATATATATATATATATATATATATATATATATATATATATATATATATATATATATCGAATGTAATAAATCAGCTTCAAGACTGAACACTGTCCGCGTGTCTCGTTCGATTCTAAATTTGACTATCATTAAAGTTACGTAATGTTTCAGAAGATATGAAGCAACTGAATTTTGGTAACTTGATCAAATATTTTCAAAAGGCAAATGTTGTTTAGTTACATTCTTTTGACACTTGAAAGATCATATTTTCAAAATCATTCTCTTCTAAAAAAAAAAAAAAAAAAATAAAGGTGTCTTGACGGTGTGTTAGACCTACGGTCTTAATTAATGGTTCTCACCACCACGCTCCCTCAGATGACGTAGGTGCGCAGAAGAGGCTTAAAATTAGGGAGCTGTCTGGCTGACCTGTTATATTTGGACCGTGGATTCTAAATTTGACCATCATTAAAGTTACGTAATGTTTCAGAAGATATGAAGCAACTGAATTTCGGAAAGGGGAAACTCTAACCCTAAAAAGGTTTAATTAGTAAACCCAACTCATATACTGGTAAAGATACGTTAATATAAAAAATATGCAGGGTGACTATTTAGTCTAGTTAGTGTAGTAAAATAACATTGCTTGGCAATTAACACTACAACTCCGGTGCGGAGCTAGTTTCTCGGTGATGTGCGGACTTCGCGGCACCCCTGTCCACAAGACACAATTCTGGCGGGTGACGTTAAAATAGGCTGTTGATATTGACTGAAAAAACCAAAAGTGATAGTGACTAAAACCATAATCGTTTCGATTTTCCGTCGTGCATGCCTCTGAGAACCAAGCTTTACACGAATACACCTCAGAAACGGTAAGAAGCAATGTTCAATTTGTTTTGTTTCTCCTGAAATAGCGTCTCGTTTTCATTAACTTCTCGTCACTTTTGGAAGAAAACTCTCATTGAGCAACATTGATGGTAAATCAATTCTTGCAGAATCAAACGACTAATCTGAAACTTTGGTGTAGATCGTAATGCAGAGGTCATGAGAAACATCAAGTTTAAAAGGGCATAAATAAACGCTAATATATTCAATTTGGTATTTCAAACGTCATTTTTCTCTTAATATTAAAATGAGCTGCCATTATTCCAGCGTCTATATCATCCCTGTGACTCTCTCTCTCCTATCTCTCTCTCTCTGTTATTTCTAATTCATAAGCATCTTTCTACCTCTCTCTCTCAGTTTTCCCTTGACCGCCCCCACCCCCACCAAATGGCTCTATAACTGCCCATCACCTTCATTGGCCTAATTTACGGCCGAGGATAATTGAATGAATTATAGAAGAGTCACATTTTGTCGAAGATCTCCCTTTCTTTTGCCTCTGTCTGTAGTTAGACCCATAAAATATAAAGACGACGGAAAGGAAACTGATTCTCTTGGTGAAGCTCTTAGGCCTACCAGACAGAAACGATTAAGAGTTTCACTGGGTCTTGAATGCAATATCATTAGGTAGGCCTATGTCATAAAACTCCTGTTAGCCGCACTATTTGAGACTTTTGTTAGGCCTATGTCATGCATCTCCTGTTAGCCCCACATTCTGAGATTTTGTTATGCCTGAACTGAACGAAGATCCTGTATTCTGGGATGGGGTTGCTAGCCCCATGCCTGCACCAACATTTTATCCAATGGAAATAAAAGATTATTCAGGTCATCCATTTCTTAAACAGTATGTAACAGATTTTGTAAGAACTTTGATGGAGTTGAAGAAATATTTCACTGAAGTGGTCATTTTCATACACAGATCAAGTACGTAATGTTACTTTCTTAAAATATGGACACTGTTCAGAAATATGTTTTTACATGTGGTCTCGTTTGGAATGTTGAGGTTGTCAAATAATGTTCATATGAGAAATTAATTCACGTGAACAAGTTTTTTCACAAAGGGAATTATATATGATGTATTCGTCTGCCTTTGTCAAGATTCGAGTCTATGACTTTTGGAGTGATAAGGATAGTTGTTGTTACTATTATTATTATTATTATTATT
>NC_061105.1:42277719-42290219 GCF_015104395.2 Macrobrachium nipponense | reverse complement strand
TGTGTGTGTACGTAAGTGAGCATTCGAGCATTAATGTTTGCCACTGCGTCAAAGCCGCCTAAATACCCAGATGGAGAAAGAGAGAGAGAGTCATTTATGATATTAGGAAAAAAACAATTTATAAAGATAATAAAGAGATATAGAAAAGATGAAAAATTTTATCCTTCTGGATAGAAAAAGCTGAGAGAGAGAGAGAATCATTATGAACGTTATTAGAAGAACATAATGGAAAAAAGAGAGATAATCATCAATTATGTTACTAGAAAAACATGAGAGAGAGAGAACGCAATACGCCTTTTCTGAATATTTGGAAATGCATCATTCTTATTACCGTAGATTGACTCATTAAGAACGTTATTTAAAAAAGAAAGACATAACAGTGAAAGAGAGAGATAATCATCATTCTGTGTTACTATAAAAAACATGAGAGAGAGAGAAAGAGAGAGATTATTGAAGTAAGTTAGTAATCAAAATAATTTAGAAACAGAACAAGTCTGTACAAGAAAACAACGATAAAAAATCTAGAAAAAAAATTATATTACTGATTTAATTGGATGGGAAATCATTTCAGTCTTACATGGTCGGTGAAATTTGAAAAACTAACAATAATAATGATAATAGTAAATAATAATTAGAATAATTTCTTAAGGAATACATGAAAAACACCCATTTTATTCCAGGAAGCTGTAATAAGGAAAGAAAGTCCACGAATTAATAAGATTATCATACTAAGGAAAGAAAAGTAGTGAACTACAATAATAAATAAATTCACTTCATTAGCTAAAGATAAATATAAATTGCATTATCGATGTTATTATTTTTTACTGATTTCATTAGTAATAGAAGAAATGGGAGCAGTGGCATCGATAATAGTTATAGTTATAATAGAGTTATAGGCATAATGATATTTAATGAACCAGTTGAAAAAGAAAGCATTTTAACGACTCAGCATATAAAGTGTATCCCTGGATTAGAAAGCAAAGCGTCGGTGACCAGTTTGTAAATTAGGTCAGATATGAGTATATAGAGTGAGAGACTGTGCTTTGCCTTTGAAGTTTTTTCTCTTTTTTTTTCATTACTGAACAAGTGCTGTCAATAATTATGTAAGCTGTTTTCTCTGCTGAACAAGATGAAAATGCTCTCTCTCTCTCTCTCTTAAAAACAAAAACTGAGATATACGACGTACATTTTTATCTAACGCACATAAGCACACACACACCACTATATATATATATATATATATATATATTATATATATAGTATAATATATAATATATATATACATATATATATATATATATATATATATATGATATATATATATATATATATATATATATATATATATATATAATATATATATATATATATTTGTGTGTACGCATACCATAGCTGTAAAGAAAAAAATCAGACAGCCACTGAATATGAGCGTCTTCCACATCCTTTGCATTTCGTCCATAAACGGTTGGTTGATGATAAAGGCATCGAACACCTCTCTCTCTCTTTCCAGTACCAGTTATCATATTTTCACATTTTTCATGTTCAAGAGAATAACTGCGTCATCGCTTCTTCAAATTACAAAAAGAAGAAAATATGGTGGGAAATATATACACTTCTATTCGAGGGTGAATAACAAGAATAAAAAAAAACACTAGGTATAAAAAAAACCAGCTTTCCGAGTCAAGTACAATGACATTTACTGCCAATAATCGATGAATAAGCTAATTTGGCTGTTGATAAAAATATCATTATTATTCACAACCATCCCCGTCCTGTCCTATTTCTGAAAAAAAAATTGCCCTAGACTCAATAACATCTTCGGGATCTTCGACTGAGAGAAATATAACATCATAAAGATAAAAGAACCTGGGTTTGGATGGGATGGAATAAAACCAGTTGTCTGGTTGAGTAACAGGGATATGTTACGATGAAAAATTCAGCATAAAATGACGGATCCTTCACGTCGTGTACCATGGAGGTGAAATTAAATGGCGTCTGATATTACTTAAGTTGAATGAGGAAAATGAATTTTGAAGAAAACGTTATAATTTCACATTTCTGAAAGGCAGTCAAGGAGAATTGCCCACTGCCTTCTGCACAAATATAGCAGGCATTTTATTCATTCGAAAAATGCTTCTCATAAAATCCTTTATGAAAAGAAAAAAAAAGTGAAGTGAACCTAAGAACTGCTAAACGCTTCTGATGAGATTTAGAAGAAAAAAAAAAGTTTGCATGACACGAAATAACATTAAAAATGAAAATGAAACAACGGAATTAAAAAAAAAAAAACTTTCTTTTGGGAAGTAATTTCGAGTCTTGGGACAAAACAGACGACAGAGTGTGTTTGTGAGGTTGCTAAGAACAAAACCTGTACATTCCTAAATGAGAGAGAGAGAGAGAGAGAGAGAGAGAGAGAGAGTTTATTGACGCGAAAAGTCTTTGCCACAAGACAAAGAAAAAGTTAGGCCATGAAATTCTTGCTTTCCGTGTCTGGTTATTATTAGTCTTTGTCCTGTGGACGACAAACAACATCGTTAGAATCGTAAGTGGGTGTTTCTTTGTTCTATTCCTTTCTGTTCGTCGTCTTTTGTTCTTCGTCTTCCTGAGCGAAGAGACTGGAGCTGTTGCTTGCAATTTTCCCGAGCGTCTTCTCTTGTTTCCGTCGCGGTATAAAAAGTAATTAAGATAATTTCTTCCTTAACGTTTCCTGAAAGTGAATACTGCTTGCAAGCATAATTTGAGTAATGAATAGGCAGGTTTATTCTTTTTTTTCTTACGGGAATACTGCTTGCAAGCATTTTCTTGAATAATGGAGAGAGATATATACCGTGTTCCTTTTTGATTGAAATGAGTATAAGATACCCAGACAAACACATATACTATACCACTACCTCAGAGAGGCCTAATGTGAAACGTGAATGAACAAACTTGGTAATCTGCAGAAACTTTTTTGTATTTTCTTAAGCAGGAATCGACCTACAAAGCGATGCAACTTATGCAGACTCACCGATCACATCAACCTGTTCATTAGGGGGCTTCCGGGTGGTGCAAGAAAGGGAAGTTATGCGAACTCTTATTAGTTTCATAGTTCGACAGCGAACAAAGTTTGGGGATTATGCTTCATCTCGGAAGAGAATACATCTATCCACGAGGCTTCGGCCTCTTCATCTTCATGTTAAAATGAACCGATTCTCGAAGAGTTGTTTGTAGAAAAAGGAGTTTGTGTCCGCTACATTAGTACACCGAAGGTAACAAATTCCCGACATTCAGTTTATCATCCATAAATCGGAGAAATATAGCCATCATACCAATGACTAATTGGTTATATGTGCTTCAGGCTGCCAAGCCAAGCACTGGGACTTGATTATAGGTTTTAGGCATAAGACCAAATACTGGGGTAACTAAGCCATTCAGCGCTGAAACGGAAATTGGCAGTGAAAAGGTTTGAAAGGTGTAACAGGAGGAAAACCTCAAAGCAGTTGCACTATGAAACAATTGTCAGGAGAGGGTGGAAAGTAAGATGGAAGAAAGAGAATATGAACAGAGGTAGAGTAAAAGGAATGAAAGGAGTTGTAGCTAGTGGCCGAATTGACGCTGCAAAGAACCTTAAGTAATGCCCTCTACGGGGCCAAGTGCTGGGGGCAATTTCGGCCATTCAGCATTTCCTGACAGTGAAAAAAGGGAGTTAGAGTGGTTGGACAGCAAGATAAAGAGATCCAGAGAGTAAAGTACATGAGGGATCTAGAGGTGGAACTTGAGGAAAACCACACAGTTGCACTAAGAATAACTGTTGGAGAGCAGGACTGAAGAAAGGAGGCAGAAATAGGCTTAAGAAGAATAGCTAAAAATGGAAGCAGTGAAGGCTGAAGCGACGCTGTAAACAACCTTCACTCATTTCTCGATTAAGCTCACCACGTGAGGTACGCGGCTGCCTCATGGGGGGGGGTTAATTTTCCAAGAAACGTTAATTTCAAACCTGAACTTTATTGCTGACGCATTTCACTAAATGCGTACCTTCTTTTTCGGGGGGAGAATGAGTTCGGGGAGCCCTACAAATTATGGAAAAATCGAGGACTAATAATAATATACACTTATTTCAAACTGTAGCATTTATCATCGCATGGATGGAGGGGACCAATTGGACCAACAGCGGCGTTTTTATCTACCCTAATGAGGGCTGGGGGGGTGTCAAAAGTTGCCCGAAATGAGCGATGGGAATGGGGCCTAATGAAGTCGGAGCTTCCTTCGTCTGTCTAAGAGATGCGTAAAACTGTTCCAACGAAATACAGCGCGTGTATAAGTATGTGTTTATAAGTATGTATGAGTATATATGCACATATACAACCATATGTATAACTGATTCGCTATGATATAGAACCTAATGAATAATGCATAGATACGGGCAAATGGCACGAAGTGTAATCTTAGTTTAACCACACCACGGAGCTAATTGACAGCTCCCCTAGGGCTGGCCCGAAGGATTAAGTATTTTGACGTGGCTAGGACCAAATGGTTATTTAGCAACGGGACCTACAGCTAATTGTGGGATCCGAAACACATGATATCGATAAATTAATTTCTAATCACCAGAAATAAATTCTTCTGATTCCACGTTGGCAGAGCGGGGCGCGAACTCTCGCTACTGAATCAGTAGGCGAGCAGGCAACCCACTCATCCAACGAGGAAGTAACGAAGTGGTCGGTAAAGCCTTTGTTTCACCTTTCGTTCTTGGCATTTGCCTTCACTTGCCTCAAAGACATTTGTATTGGGAAAGGCAGCAAATTAACGAGCTTTTGTTGCAGAAACCTCCTCCGTCCTCTGAGAACGAATCGTCATCATTCAACTTTGGACAAAACGAAATTGCTTGAACGACCAAAGTTATACTTCTTAACTTTTGTTAATGAAAAAAAAAATTTTTTTTTTCGTGTCTTCCCAAGTCGAGAGGAGGTCATTTTGGTCAGGAAAGGATGGAAAAGAGAGAGGGTTGGGGGAGGAGGCCTATAATGTATGAGGTAAATGTGTATATTATTTTTACGTTTTCTCTAAAAACGTTGTGTAGTCCACACATTCAGCCTGAATTTTGGAGTCGTACCTTCTTTAAATGATTTAATTTCTTTATTTCGCTAGACTTAATTCAAATTTTAATATTTTCATATTCTGGTTTCATAGGTAAAATTGACTTTTGTAACGTATTTTGATGATCAAATCATCAAATGTATCAATAAGAAAACTGAAAATAAAATTTAAGCTCTCTCTCGTCTCTCTCTCTCTCTCTCTCTCTATCCCTCTCTCTCTCTTTTCACATCAAACAGATCTTAACTTCTTTCAAAATGAGTATTGATATTCAGTCCTCGCAGAACCTATTTCGAGGCGGTACATAAAATTAATCCTAAGCAGGCTATCCAATATCCAATATTTTTTGACTGAGAACAAAAATCGAGTAAAATCACACAGTAAAAACTCTGGCTGAAGTCGGTTTTACCATAAAACACTCACTGAAAAATTAATTCAATCTAAACGAGAGAAAATGAACATTAAGCAATAATTGGGTCAGCCCACCAAAAAGAGTATAATGGTGTCATAATTACAACTGTCTTTCCAAAACAAGAGACTTCTCGTTAAACAAGGTTAAATCTCGCAGGGCCAATTTACAGGTTAATCAAAGGCTTCCGGAAAACTGCAGCTGCTAATTAGACTTAACGGAAGTCCCCCACCCCCTGCCAAAGTTGTTTTCTAATTTCAAAATTTTATGGTTGAGCAACTTTAGTCATATCAGGCCTCCGTCTTCTTGTGTCAAGTTTCTGGAAAGAGATGGACTGGATTTGTGTCTACTCTGATGGAAATGGTGCTTCGGTTTGTTTCAGAAGTCTTACGATAGATAGACAGATCGATAGATAGATATAAATACATACATGCTAGGTGTAAATGGCTAAAATAATGATAATGCAGATTTGGGCTCGGGCACAAGAATATACTGTGATAAGGTTCACAATTACTTCCCTTACTCTCGGCTAGAAGCCAACGCTCTCCATATTCCCGTCGGTCGGATATCTCACGAAACAAAAATCTCGTCCTTATAATGACATAAATATGAGATGAACATTGCGATCGTTTCAGGAGTGGCAATGCTACCTGTAGGCGAAAGTTCCAGTGAAGCAGCAGATTAATACAAAACAGAATTAAGTTACGAACAGTTTTACAACAATGGAAACCACAAAGGAGGGGAAGAGTAGTCCGTAAGAGACATTATCGAAAAGAGGTGGGTGCTGACGGATGCAAAATTGCAACAGAGCATCGTGAAGGTACTGATTGAAAGCCAGAGATAAAATCAGCTAATCAGTCTTCCAGACCAACAAATGACAGGACTCACCAGCAATCCATAAATGGGAATATGAGCTGTCATAATTTCAAGTTCTCATCAAGCAATCGTCATCCACCTCAAAAGTGAATAACTTAAAAGGAAACCAGTTCACAGTGAAAATAACTAAAAAAAAAAAAAAAAAAAAAAACATTAAAAGAAGTGCTGATAGCCAACTAACAATCGTTCTGCTGTAGACAAAAGAGATTACCTTTCATTAAGATAAATCCCTTGTTAATCCTCTTCCCTGACATTAACCTAATCCTTTGATCGACGGTGAGGCAAGGCCATGAAATACAATTATCTCTCAGAACTATTTTGTATTAATACCGAGTTTCCCATGTGTTTGTGCACGTGTGCCCCCGCGTGTGTGTTAGAGTCTGTCTCCTTTAGCCTGTGCATTATGTGACTGTATTTAAATTGCCCTTACTGGAAATTAAAGAAACATTTGTGGATGCTGAAAAATTCGAATAAATATTGCATTTAATAATAATAATAATCTAATTGTTGATATCCGCAACACAGTTAGGGCCATGGCAGACAAAGGATTACTCTAAATCTATATATGTCTACTCACACTCCGCATGGATAAAAATCCACTGCTAATGACTCAAAATGTCATTATGAAAATCGTCTCCATATTTTTTGTATAAAGGCTTCGAAATAAAAAAAAGGGATTATAATTGGTTCCTCCCTACGAGGGCTTCAAATGCGCGAATTCAGCAGTTATCTCTTCAAACGATAACACTTTAAACGTATGCTTTATTCATATATAAAAATAAAATTTTAATAGCTTATCCTTGATGTAGGGATCTCTCCAGTCTCCTCTGTTTCTCACAACTCTGTTATTTTGTGACAGGTTACTGAAACTGATTTGGAATAGGAAGTTAATGGCGATGGAATCATGGGTCAGCCCCATCAGCAAAATTCAAAATAGCTTACGTGATTAAAATAAATTACTTTTCATTAGACCCTTTATATTAAAGAAGATTTTCAGCACATATGTATATAAATGATAAAATCTACCATTTGAAAATATCATACAGGGAATAAAAATATTTTTTTAATATCTCTTCAGTTTTTAGATTCTATCTTTTTTTTTTTTTTAATCTATCAGAGTTTACACAGATGCAGTGATAAATCTAGAAAAAAAACTGTACTTAATTTTGCTTGCTCGTGATTTAATTTAGCATGTCTATTTTCGTAAATGATATGGAGTATAATAACCACTTGCTTTCCTGTAAGTACCTGATAGAAAAGGTTCATTTCGGTTAAACGACTTCTAATAATGATATAGCTAATTAACACGGATTTAGGCCATAGTTTCCACACACTAATAAATCTTTAGAATGTGTATCATAAAATGAGTTTTCCGTTTCATTCTCTTAAGCCTGTTTTTTCTATTGAAAATTCACAACGACCAATACTAAATTTTTGTTTTTCGTGGAATTGCTTATACTCTTAACTCTGTATTGTAAAGCGAAATGAGATAGTTGCAGATATCAGTAATGTATGGCTTTCCTGTGCCATAAAACTCCCACTCTGTGTTTCTTATATTAATGGAAATCCTCTTATATACATACATCATAACATATATACATCATACATACATAGATATATTATATATATATATATATATATATATATATATATATTAGTTAAACGAATAATAAATTTTTTTAACAACTAAGGCAATATAATTCAGGAAGGCTTTTTTCCTTTATTCACAGTCTTTGGAATCTTTATCCAGCTCATGGGTTTCTTCCTCTAGTTGCTCCAGATAAAAGCTGCAGATTACGATCCCCGTCGCAAAGTTACATAAAATAATTATTACTATTTACTTAGCTTACGCAAAAGAATACTGAAATTTATTATTCAGGTCATCATGTCATCAAACTGAAACTGAATGTATTAAAAATCTTACTTCAAGCGTGTCCAGTAAATCTGAGGGATTCAGACATAATTGCTCCGAAAATACGCTAATTATACCATCATCATCAATATTGCCCTATCAGTGATGAAAAATTAGTGAAGTGCATTTGGAGGGAAAGGAAGGCACATCGACTCTTCTGGTGTATCCAACTAAATTTCTGGCGACTGAACATATATATACCTCAAGACTTCAGTGAAGTTATCGACTCGGCTAACAAGTGGAGGTATATGTTGCTATCAACTTATACCTCACTTGTTGGTCGAGTCAGTAATATAACTGAAGTCCTTATTTCTCCTCTGTGCGCTGGTTCGAATCCAGGAGAGAACGAAATTATTATCAACTAAAAAAAATTCCCCTTCGGTTAACATGTATAAAAATATATTAATTCCGAGGTAGAGTGAAATTGGGTATTAAAGGACATTTGTAGTTTACTGCATGTATATGAATCACGGTTATGTGATAAAAATTCATAGATACTTCAAAATACACAAAGATGTGCGTACGTCTATTATTATTATTATTTTGATAAATTAGTGGCAGGCTTAGGGGCCCCTATGCATACTCGAAATGTTTATGGTCTAGGTCTTAAAAATGATGAATGATTTCTCCTCTTCATCCTACACATGGCTTTATTTATTGCACAGGTTATCCCTCACATGTACGAAATCTCTCTCTCTGTAATAAATTTAGTATTCTTCGGCCCTAATCAGAGAAAACAAAATCTTCAGTTTCCTACTTGACAATTATGGGCGTTAAGAAAGCCTTTTCGAATACTATCAATTGTTTGCCCAGTGGACCTTAAACTTCCTGGATTCTTTGCTTTGTTTGTATTGTTTGTATGGTGCTTTTACGTTTGCATGGAACCAGTGGTTATTCGGCAACGCGACCAACGGCTTTACGTGACTTTCGAACCGCGTCGAGAGTGAACTTCTATCACCAGAAATACACACATAACCCCTCAGTGGAATGCCCGAGAATCACACTCGCGACCACCGAGGTGGCAGGCCAAGACCAAACCGATCATGCCTCACGGATTTGAAATTGTCTTTCCTGTGATTCATTTGTAGCGTATGTATGTGACAGAGAGAGAGAGAGAGAGGAGAGATGAGAGAGAGAGAGAGAGAGAGAGAGAGAGAGAGAGATGATCTAACAGCAACACTTTTAACAACCAACCCTGCAAAACTATTCCTCTGCAAAAGTCATTCAAGTGGGGAGAGTTTCAATGAGAGTCTTCGATAATGAACTCGGTTTCGTCCACTTTTTTCTTAAAGTAAGTTTATTGGGGATCTCGAAAGTAGTTCCTTTTCCCAGGATTTTCTGGGAACACTGAAGCATCTCCATGCTTCCGTATTTTGCAGTTTATTATTATTATTATTATTATTATTATTATTATTATTATTATTATCTTCAGTAATACAACAATAACAACAACAACAACAACAACAACAACAATAATAATAATAATAATAATAATAATATAATAATAATAATAATAATAATACCCTAATCCAGACTGTAAGGATTGTATCTGGGGACATCAGGATGGAGATTGGAATAGAAAAATGCGCCTTAGTCAACATACAGGGAAAGGGCAAAGTAAACAAGGACTGAAGGATAAAGCTACCAGATGGGAGCAACATCAAACACATAGATGAGACAACATACAATACCTGGGAATAATGGAAGGAGGGGATATAAAACACCAAGAGATGAAGGACACTTAAGGCGATACTCAAGTCAAAACTCCAACGGCGGAAATATGATAGAAGCCAAATAAACACATGGGCAGTGCCAGTAATCAGATACAGCGCAGGAATAGTGGAATGGACGAAGGCAGAACTTCGCAACATATACCAGAAAACTAGGAAACATATGACAATACACAAAGCACTACACTCAAGAGCAAATACGGACAGACTATACATAACACGAAAGGAAGGAGGGAGAGACTACTAAGCATAGAGGACTGCGTCAACATCGAGAACAGAGCACTGGGGCAATATTTGAAAACCAGTGAAGACGAGTGGCTCAAGAGTGCATGGGAAGAAGGACTGATAAAAGTAGACGAAAACCCAGAAATATACAGAGACAGGAGAATGACAAACAGAACAGAGGACTGGCACAACAAAACCAATGCACGGACAATACATGAGACAAACTAAAGAAACTGGCCAGCGATGACACATGGCAATGGTTACAGAGGGGAGAGCTCAAGAAGGAAACTGAAGGAATGATAACAGCGGCACAAGATCAGGCCCTAAGAACCAGATATATCCAAAGAACGATAGATGGAAATAACATCTCTCCCATATGTAGGAAGTGCAATACGAAAAATGAGACCATCAACCACATAGCAAGCGAATGTCCGGCACTTGCACAGAACCAGTACAAAAAGAGGCATGATTCAGTAGCAAAAGCCCTCCACTGGAGCCTGTGCAAGAAAAACCAGCTTACCTTGGCAGTAATAAGTGGTACGAGCACCAACCTGAGGGAGTGATAGAAAACGATCAGGCAAAGATCCTCTGGACTATGGTATCAGAAACAGATAGGGTGATACGTGCAAACAGACCAGAGTGAGTTTTGATTGACAAAATCAAGATAAAGTACACTCATTGATGTCGCAATACCATGGGACACCAGAGTTGAAGAGAAAGAAAGGGAGGAAAAAAAATGGATAAGTATCAAGACCTTTGAAAATAGAAATAAGAAGGATATGGGATATCGACCAAGTGGAAATTGTACCCATAATCATAGGAACACTAGGCACGATCTCAAGATCCTGAAAAAGAATCTGGAAAAAATAGAGGCTGAAGTAGCTCCAGGACTCATGCAAAAGAGTGTGATCCTAGAAACGGCGCACATAGTAAGAAGAGTGATGGATTCCTAAGGAGGCAGGAGGCAACCAGGAACCCCACACTATAGATGCCACCCCAGTCGAATTGGAGGACTGTGATAAAGCAAAAAAAAAAAAAAATAATAATAATAATAATATTACTATTACTATTACAGATCATTAAAAATATAGCACCCAAGACTAGGGATTAAGCAGAGAAGTGGAAGATTATGTTAATATGATGATGATGACATATTAGTCTTCAAATGCCCTCTCACAAAACTTTTACGAAAAATTCAACCATTTCCCCCACATTAATTAAGATTTGGGTCCTTAAGCTTACGAGAGCCGCTAAGTCAAGACGATTGAGGACCATGTATTCAAGGGAGCAATTCTGAAGAAACGCTACTTTTCGATCTCTGTAAAATATTACTTCTTCTTTAACTGATGCTTACGAAAGAAAACATGCACCAGACAGTAAATACGCTTATGACAACTTTACGAAATAAAACATGCACCAGACGGTAAATACTTAATGAATGTTATGTTATATTTGCAGCAAACTAAAATCGTTCTCTATAACAACAGTGAAATTCAATGCTATAATTGTATACGTATTGAAAATATCGAAATCTCATAGCTTCTTATAAGAAATGAATTATTGATCACTGAAAATCAAATAATCATTATGTGACACATCGAAAAACAACCCAATTTGTAGTTTTAAAGAAATAATTATGAATTGTATGACAGTACAAAAACTCCTAGTATAATGTTTGTAGTATATGTGCAAGAATGTTTCCGTGCATTCTTCAGAAGGTTTGTGGGATGAAGATCTTTTTGACGAACAGAAATCTACCCTTCATGCGGAATTTCATCAAATATAACAGATCAAAATTAATTCTCGTCATTAAGACATTAACGAACTTCCTGCTTAAACATTTTACCGAAAATCCAAAGCAGCAATTTCTCATCCATTTCAGAGAGAGACAAATAAACATTTCAACTTGAACAATTAATATCTTCCCCACAATTAAGGCAATTACATCTAATCGATGTGGGGAGGGGAGGGGGTGGGGGAGGGTCTCCTGGAACAGATTTCAAGAGAAAATGTCACAATGATTAAGGTTAATTCTTCCACTGAGACCTTCACCTTAACTGGAACTGACAGTTTTTGTTGAAAACTGGAATATCACAGAAGTTTTGTGAAGGCACCGACCGTGAAAAATTTAAAAAAAGTGGTTTGTGGGGGCATCTATCAAATCGTATTCAGCAAAGGAATAGTTTTCAAAAACTTTTTGTGAAGGAAAAATTTAAGAAAAATTTTAGCTAAAAAATCAGACTTGTCTATGTTTTAGGATCTACCGTAATAGTAA
>NC_061105.1:42257719-42272719 GCF_015104395.2 Macrobrachium nipponense | reverse complement strand
AATTAAAAAAATCCTCATAGTACCACGAGTCTTCAAATGGAGAAACAGATCCACAGTTATGTAAATGTTACTATATTTAAATTTAAAACTTTAAGGATAGCGTTCGGGAATCTGTTCGGATCCCATTATCAATCAGATTAAAGCTATCCTTAAAGTTTTAAATAAATATAAATGTATCTACATTTATATAACTGTGGATTTGTTTCTCCATAACCAATAATATTGTAAACATGAAGAATTCCATAAAAAAATAAAGACAGTTTTTTTTATAATTCTTTACCTCTGGCTATGCAGTAAATTTTCATGGTTATGGTGCTGAGCTGCCAAAACATATTACATTATTATTACATCAGCTGCAATGATGGTTAATGGAAAATGACTGAAACTGTTTTCATTAACTATCCAAGTTGGCCGAGGAGCATTTTTTGCTAAAACACATTCATTCGAGTGCCATGGGGAGCGCGTACCCCCTGACAGACCCTTGGGGGTACGCGTACCCCAGGTTGAAACCCCCTGCATTATGCTTTATCAGTTGTGTCTATTGAAGAAGAGAAAATCCCTCGTGTCAATGAAAAAAAACAGAATATTGTGCATCAGTAATTTTCGTCGAGGTTGAAGCCTTTACATATATTGTACACAATCCGTGTTTACATCAAGTTCATCATCACCATCAAAACGTTTCAACCACCACAATCAAAGCTTTTATTTTCCCACTAATCAGTTTTGAAAAGAAATAATGAGAGAGAGAGAGAGAGAGAGAGAGAGAGAGAGAGAGGTGGGGGTGTATATTTTTAGAAACCTATAAGACAGACGAGAAATGATTTATAAGTCCCACTTGGAATACTTCGCCTGATTTCTCTCAGAGCACTTAGTAACTATGCCTTTCTCAAAGTGATATGTTTGCAGACATTAAAAAATAATCGTATTTTCTAAAATATTGCTCAAACTCAGTGAAAAATAGGCTTCAACTGACATAACATTAAAAAAAAAGCAAAAATTGCTCATAAGTTTATTTCTACGCAATCAAATTTTCTGTACAGCATATAATGTTGTATGAGCCGAAGCCCATGAAACTTTCAGCCGTCATGGCCCGGTGGTGGCCTGTCGCATAAAGTTGCTAGACGCACGATCATGGCTAACTTTAACACAAATGAAAAAAAAACTACTGAGGCTAGAGAGCGCTGCAATTTGTTTGTTTGATGATTGAGGTTGGATGATCAACATAGTAGTTTGCAGCTCTCTAGCATCAGTAGTTTTTAAGATATGGAGGCGGAAAGAAAAGGTGCGGAAGGACAGACAAAGGCACCTCAATAGCTTTCTTTTACAGGAAACTAAAAAAGTAAAATACCAAAATCAAGAATCTGACGGAGAAGAAAAGACGCCCGAAAAGAGACCCACCTTGACTGACCTTCAGCCAGAAATTGCAGTGACATCTTTGACCTTTCCCTGCATCTTACTCTTACTGTTTTTGCGGTGTTGGATGACCCTGATTGACCTTGATGAGCAGCAACTCATAATGCGAGAGAGTGCAACTCAAATCCGACCTGAAAGTAGGAAATATAAATGAAGCAAGCAATCTCCATATGTTGTTCATTTAAAAAATGTTTTAGTAATAATTCTAATACGCACACACACACACACACACACACACACACACACACACACATATATATATATATATATATATATGTATATATATATATATCATATATATACACACACATATATATATATAATATATATATATATATATATAGATATATATTATATATATATATATATATATATATTATGATATATATATAAAACAAGGTGTCCATAAAGTCCCAGTACCATTACAAGTATTTATTGCTAAGATCGGTATTGGGACTTTACGGACAACCTGTAGTATATATATTATATATATATATATATAATATATATATATATATATATATATATATATATATATATATATATATATATACATATACATATATATATAGATATATATATATATATATATATATATATATATATAAAACATTTAGGAGTCCCAGGAAGACAGCAGTCTAAGAAGCATGCTTTATTTATATTTGTGAAAAACGTTTCATGTTGCTTCAAACACATCATCAAGGTCTGCAATAATTAAAATTTACTCGATAAATTACAAGTTAAAAGTACAAATATTACCAATAAAAATTCAGCTAAAAATAATGTAAAACTTTAAATAAAAACAAAACATGAATAAGTAAGAAAGGCTACCTATTCAAGGTAAGGAAAAGAGTCAAGTGACCACGACAGTTCATACATGCCCAGACAACACTTAGGCCAGAGAGAGAGGAGACGAAGAAACATAGAGTTTAAGCCTGGAGAGAGGTGCTTGATAAATAAAGACTCAAGGGTAGTTAAGTAGGCTGTTTGTTTAGTAGTGCCTCCTATTGAAAAATGCTTTTTTTTCCACATTAATTTTGCATTTGGATGCATGAGTCCTTATATTTTAAAATTCGGGATTGGATATTCTTGACCCTGTCCTGTAACTAAGACCTAGATGGCTATATAACGAATCTGCAACAGCCTTCGAGAGGATCCAACGCATCTTGGGCATTGAAATTTATATATTATGTTGGATCTCATGAAATCCTGAAGCTTGTCCTTATAACTAAAGAAACCTCCAATTTTCTTAAGGTTCATAGGAATCAGGTTTAATTTCAAAAATCCATAGTTCGTTTTCAATAATTTGTTTAACCTTGAAACGTAAATTTTGTCGGAGTGAATAAAGGGAATTGTGGCATACAAAGTTAATTTTTGGAACATTAAAGTTCAATGTAGGTTTGGAGACAAACCTTGTTAACATTTTGTTGATAATACTAAAAACTAAAATTTCTTGGGAATGAATTTTTTTTGTGAAATACTCAAGTAAATATTCAATTTCATTATGAAAGGAGCCCAATCTGAGGTATATCTAAGTGCCCTAAAAACAAGAATGGTGACTGCATTTATTTTAAAAGAATGGAAACATGAACTAAAAAAATTGGTGCCTAAACCTGTAAAGGTATTTTTCCTGAAAACAGAAGTACTAAAAACATGGTTATGTCTAATAACCTTAACATCTAAAAATGCAAGAGTGTTGTCCTTCTCTTGTTCTAAAGTAAATTTCATGTTAGGATGTATGTTATTAACATATTCCAAAAATAATTGACATTGCCAGGAATGTTTGAATAAGGTAAATGTATAATCAACATATCTTCTGTAATATGTTGGTTTAAAACTCTCCGGGCAATTATTTAAAAATTCTTCCTCCAAATGACCCATAAAAAAGTTAGCAAAACAACGGGCCTAATGGGGACCCCATTGCAACTCCCCCGACCTGCAGGTAGAGTTGCTTATTAAAGATGAAAGTTGAATCTTGCACAGCAAGTTCTAAAAGGGTTTTAAAAAGCTGTCTATTAAAACCATAAAAAATTTCAGTATCACTAAAAACCTTATTTAGGATAATTTCAATGGTTTCAGAAACAGGTACGTTAGTGAATAAAGACTCAACGTCTAGGCTAGCCATAAAAAGTTCACCATCTTGTAATAGCACTTGCTGTTGAAAATCAAACCATTCTTTAAAGAAAATTTCGATACAGAATATTCGTTTAAAAAGTTAACCAGAAACTTTGAGATGTTATAGGCAGGGACTGTTTGTAGGACGACATTATGGGCCTCATTGGTATACCATCCTTATGTATTTAGGGAGTCCATCCATAATATGCCAAAAGAAGAACCTGTAACAAATAGTTTTTGAAATCTCTTCATTTATAATCCCATCTTGTTTAAGTTTTCTAAGAAAACGGTTGATTTTGTCCTCTATTTGTAAATGTCAACAAAGTTAGGTTCACCAATAAGTTTGAATTTAGAGTTATCCTACAGAATTACATTCATTTTTTCAAGATAGTCAACCTTATTAAGAATTACTATACCTTTGCCTTTGTCAGGTTTGCATATTACTATGTTTCAACTTTACCAAGTTTCTTCAGAATTTCAGAGTCCTCTTTCCTAAAATATGGAGCCCATTTTACCTTAAGTTTCTTATATGTGTCGTGCAGTAACAAGGACAATTTCTGTTGCAAGCTAGACATGTTGAGCAACATGAAACGTTTTCACATATAAATAAAGCATGCTTCTTAGACTGCTGTCTTCCTGGGACTCCTGAATGTTTTATATATATATAGTGTGTGTATATATATATATATATATATATATATATATATATATATATATATATATACGTGTGTGTGTGCGTGTGTATAGTTAGTTTTTAGTATGTAAATCCTATAAACAGCAGCACAAAGAAACACAGCACACCAAAATCCTGCATTCAAAGACATGAAATACCTAATTATAAACATATACAATTGTTTACAAGTGTAAAACAATTGAATGACTAACAGGTGACGGCATGTTATCTTAACTTACATACTTATTGTATACGTCATCTTTAGCGTCTCTAGTCTGATCACATTCCTGCAAGCATCTGGTTGACCTCTTTAGTTTTAGACTTTTATATATATGGACTAACATTCCATATTTTTATTATGTAAACACTTACACAAGCACATAGCTACATAACCATTCATTCCTATATAAGTCGAATCATAGACGGGACTTGACAAAGCGTCATCTATACAGAAACGTCTCCTCTTTTTCTCATTATCTTCGAAAACTCAGTTATGGGATATTCTCTTGACAATTACTTGAGGAGGACCATCGACTTATACCACTTCGTTAGGAGAGACAAAGGGCCTCATTGAATGAGAGACGAGAACTGAGATATCTCATCAAGGGGTCTACACTTGGAGAGAGAGAGAGAGAGAGAGAGAGAGAGAGAGAGAGAGAGAGTAGAGAAAGAGAGGTTTTTTTAAATTATCTGAATATTTTGTTTCTCCATGAATTTCAAAGCAATGATGAGATTGTTCCTCAATAAAAAAAAATTCAAAACGAATACCTCAGATAAACTAATACATTATTTAACAATAACAACAACTGCAATAGCAATTTAAGCTAACCACTTCTAATAAACCTACCACAAATGACGATGATTCTGTAGCGTGTCTCATTCGATTGTGTGTTCGTATGAAACTATGTCATCTGATAGTATGTTCATATGTTCGAACTACTGTCTGTTCCTTCATAACTTGTAACAGAGATGGTAGACAGGCAGAACAGAGTTAGCTATCGTCATTAGAAGACCTGTACCTCTTTACCTAAGCTTTATCATGTAGAGGAATAGGATTAGCCATCATCATTGGCAGAAGCGATCAAGCTATCGTCATAGAAGACTTGTACGATTCATACCTGATCATCATCATGTAAAACTTCAGAAGAATATACTATTTTTATACCTTGTGTTTTCTACAAGAACCTCACCGAACCATGAGTTCAACACATCGTCGTAAAGATAATACCGACTTCGTAAGTGATCTACAAAACCCCAGACACTCCATTGAAGATGGAAGTGCAATACCAACCGACTTAGCGTATAGATTATCGCTAGTCTAACATTACCTCATAGGGCGCCTTATCATACAAGGCACAAGCCCTAATATTGGTGGCCAGCGGACCAGAAGAACTCTACAACGTCCTACGAAGAAAAAACAGAATAATAAATCATGAAGTCAACGACGACGAAAGCAGCAGATTCTTCAAGCAACCTAGTATCATCATTAGTGAGCGACTTCAGAAAACAACAAGATTCGTCAAGCAACTTAGTATCATCGTTAGTGAATAACTTCAAGAAACAAAACCGACGTGTCCTTTTCCTACGGCAACGGAAGCTTCGTCTCTCATTAGAATCATTCAAGAAAAACATCGTTAGTGAGCGTTTCCGGCACTGCAAGAAACAAACCAAAAGAACGCGTCTGCAGCATCGGATTTTCAAGGGCTCGAATCATCGAAACAACGCGCACGGGGGAAACTGAAGCCAAACCAGTCGTCCGCTAAATAGAGAAGGAGGACCAAGGCCGTGTGTCGTTATCGGAACACCGTGACTTCCCACAAAAGCAAGCTAAGTACAATTTTTCATTCATTTGGAGTAACTTTGAGTGTTTCCTTTGCAGGTCGAATTTCGTTATTCCTGTGGCTGAAGTTACGAGACATTCTTAATCTTACTTTTTTACAGAAATTATCTACATCATTGAGATTTCGCTACTGCGAGTTTTATCTTTGAGTGTCTGTTTCCAGAAGTTCTACTGAAATATCATAATCATATACTATGTTAATTTTATCATTTTGGGTGATTATTAATCCCTTACGTAACAAATCATATTAAACAGTGAATATGCTTTTACGCAGTGGACGTCTGTATTTATACAGATGCATGGATAGGGTCGTAAGCACCGTAGTGATTAGAAAACACACAAAAAACAAGTGGAACACCCGTACAAATCTATATAAATTAGAGGTAACACTATTTCGGGTCATGACAATAAATGCTCCTTTGCAAGTCCCGATCGCAGTTTTAGCCTTGAGTTTTTTGAGTTATATAAAATATCGAACCTCAATGACTCAACTTAACTTTAAAAAATACGGCTGGATGCAAGGAATAACATGTCTGTAAAAAACTTTCATCAGGCTAAATGGCGCTGACCAGGATCCTCACTATTTCAAATTTTAGCAAAGAATGAAAAACAAACAGTTAAAATTGTATGCAGTAGTGATAACTTGTCTTATTAGTAATCGCTCAGTTCCTAATAGTTCGTCATTCATTGCTGTATACGTAACCAGCAACATAATGCTAAAACACACAATACGTTGCCGATGGTAATAAAGAGAAGGATCCTAATTATTACAAAAAGAAATAGAAACAGTAGCCTTTCAGAATCAAACAAGCAAAACTCGGTTACTGTGTCACCTAGTCAAGCGGTCAAGGTTAGTCAAAAAGCTGCCGAAGTTTTCAAAGCGAAGCAAATTCCACACAATAAGCGACTCTAGCAGAGTGGGGAAAAGCGATGTTGGTTCATACATACCGCCGATATCTTTTTGAATTAAAAAGGATTTTTCCTATGAAACACACGACCGTATAAAGTAATCAGAGCAGGTTTTCGTTTTTTTTTAATACATAAGTTATTATAGTACTGGTGGATTAAGCCCAACTGTACGCGCCGTAAAAATTAGAATATCTTGTTTTATTTCTTTAGTACACGCAATATCTTGTATTTACGGACTCACCGTCTGTTGTTCGAACTTCCCTAATGAGAAGTCCGGATAAGCGAGCGCTTACAGATACCTCTATAGTTATAAAAAAACATTGATCTGTATGTAGTGTAATTGTAAGATCCATCTAGGGGTATACAAAATATTATCTTACATCCTGCAAAATAAGGCGTGTTTATCAAAGGAAAAATCCTATAAACCTTCAAAACATATTAAAATCCGTTGAACAAAAATGAGACAGTTAATCAAATAATAACTTATATAAAGGAACTATACATTTGTCTCATAAATCGTAACATTGTTCAAATGACTCAACAGAATCTCCCCACAACGCAGTCGTACTTTGCACGCAAAATCTCGAGAAGCATGCACCCTCGAATGTCCTTAGTGCGTGCAAAAAGACTTTTGCTGGGAAATGAAATTTTAATCCTTCCCGACACTCTGAAATATAACGATTTCCGCGAACAAAGCCCTAAAAGTATACATTTCGTGGATACAGAAGTTATAAATATCGCATTTTTTATTGTTGCTAATTTTTAATCACGCCCAACCAGTCGTGGATGAATCTCTCTGATAATCTATTCTAAAGTAATATCCTTAAAGTCATTCAAGCAGAGGTGATTCAGCAGAATTTTTTTTTATCTTCTACCTGAATACCAGGAAGTTTCTCCACTAGCGAGTGATCTCTGGGAGAAAAACGGATGTCATTGAAAACAAAATACGGTCTAAGGACAAACATAAAGCTATATACGTACCTTCGTGTAGAACCCCAATGAAATTTCAAAATAGAAATAAATGACGACGTTGAAAAAAATGTTAGTAATAGGAGTCATTAGGAAATCAAATAGCCCATATAATTTTTCTCTCAAACGTCATGTCATAAAGGATCGGACTTGGCGTATCTGCGTAGATTCTGTCGCTTAAACAAGGAAACGACTTCCGATAGTTTTCCAGTGCGATGTACCGACGACATCTTATCTCTGTTAGGTTAGAATAAATTGTTTTCACCAACTTGGACTTACTTAAAAGCTTTTACCAGATACCATTACCTAAGTGATTGTACCTCATACTCCGTTTTCAGCACACTCAGGGGACATTATCAATTTTTACGTATGCCTCCGGCTTACGTTGCGCCCCAATTACAATATAGGTGGTTTGGAGACTTTTAGGGGATAACCTACATGCCTATATGGATGATCTTGTAATCTTTTCTAATACCTTAGAAGTACATTCACATAAAGTAGAGCTAGTGCTACAGAGACAAAGACAAATAATCTCAGAGTAAAATATCTAAATGTGAGTTTTTAAAAAACCGAACATGTTTATCTAGGTTTTATGTGTCTGGTCAAGGTCTTAAAAGTAGTCCATGGTAAGGTGTCGGCTATTCATAACTTTCCGGTACTTATTAACGTAAAAGGGGGATACAGCACTTTTGCGCTGTAGTGGGTATTACAATCGTATGTAAATATGTAACTCTTCAATCATGACAGCTCCTTTAACAGATCTTACGAAGAAGAGCGTAGATTTATTATGGTCTGAAAAGCATCAACAGGCGTTCGATATCTTAAAAGCGGAAAATAATGCAGCTTACCTAACTTAAAAAAAAAAAATCCCTGATTTAAATAATGGAATTTTTTTTTTTATTGCAACAGACGCCTCAGACCAAGGGGTAAAGAGGGAAATTACTTCAGTCATATGATAAACAGTTCGTTCCCTATAGCTTTTTTATTCACGTAAACTAAAGCCCTCTGAAAGTAAATATGCAGTAATAGGCAAGGAAGGGCTAGGTATCTTTAACACTAGTACATTTTAAGTTCATAATCTATGGCTATCCTGATAAAGTCCTTACTGAACATGAGTCCTTTACCGAGTTTTTCAAAGGCTTTAATCACAGTCCAAAAGGAACTCGGTGACAAATGATCATTCAGGTCTTTGGAGCCAAGATAAGATATCTACCTGGGAAAGCAATTATCATAGCTGACGCATTATCCCGCAATCCCGCACCATACTGCAAAGAACCATTAATTAGACTAAAAAATATAGAAACATCCGTGCCTATTGTTAAAACCGTATCTAAACAAGAAAATTCCTTAACCCAAGAGATCGCGAGCATTGCATATCTGGGGTCGGAGCGCAGAACTGTTTACAAACTGAACAAAAACAAGTGTCAACAGCGATAAGCAAAACAATAAACACCAAACAATAAACACTTCGAAACGGAAACAGGGTCAGTGGCTAAGCAAACCAATAAACACTTCGAGCAGAAACCCTAAAGCAAAAGTATACTTAAGGTATGTGTATCAGAATAATGTAATCAAATGTAGTATTATATGTAGGTCCGTGACGAGGAAAACCCGAAGAAACACAGCAGATGACTAACGACCAGGTATTGGTAATAATCTCTTTCATACCAATCGTCATAAAACTGGTTGCATTCCGTCATCCAGGGTTCCCTACTATGTCACAGAAAGCCAAATCACTATTTTACTGGCCTACAATGCTTACAGATATAAATAGCACATATCTGAATTGTAACACCGTGTCATGATGACAAGGGACACACTAAGACACCTGTCAGTTTAGGAGCCTATCCTGTGCCAAATCAATCCTTGAAAGAATATACGTAGATTTATTAACGGAATTACGAGTCTGACAGAGGGAATAAACACTTCTTTGGTTAATAAGTTCCTTGACACGTTTATTATAGAATAATAGCACTAAAAAATAAAAACAAAACCACCGCAATGGAGTGCGTTAGGAATATTATGAGTGCTAAATCAGTAAACATGGAATTCAACACATAATAATCTGTGACTCGGGTGGTGTAAATCAATAATAATCTCCTTAACACGTTGTGTGAATTCCTTTCCATTAAGAAAACCAATAATATATTTTATCACCAGAGTCAATCGGTTTTGGTAGAATAAGAGATAAATAAAAAAAAAAAAGTGTCAATGTCTTACGAGTTACAACTCGTGATATTGGATCCAAAACTGGATTATAGCGGTTCTCGCGGTTTAAATACCTTTATCATTGATAATCTTGTATCTATAGAATTGATGCCGCAAGTAGCCTTATACGGTACGCCGCTAGAACACTTTTCCACATATTCAAGCCAACCATTAATTTATCAAAGATATATAAAAAAAATATATAAATAAATAAATATAAAAAATAAAATAAATATGGATACAAGTGGAGTCAATATAATCACTCCGTAAGAAGTCGGAAGGGTTACAAATTATAATAAAAAAAGGAATCACGATAAAATCAATAAGCAAACGTAACCCAAGGAATTAATATCTTAAATATATATGCGTAAAGAGTTCGAACTCTAACTTAACGCTTTAGTAATGACAAATAAGCTAAAAGTTCAAAACACATATCCAAAAAACCTACTGACATATTGTCTGTCCCGGTGATTTATATTCGTAGTCAATGAAAAAAAAAAATTAAATTAAATAAATAAAACTAATAATAAATAAAATAAATAAAACTAAATTAAAGAGATTTTAAAGTCAGGAAGTCTAGAAGGTGAAAATGTTATCTTTGGAATAATCCGATATGAATCTTATACAGGGCTAATAATATATATAGAATTGTATGGAAACCTTTTTCATATAGTTTGAATAAGGAATATTTATTTAACATAATGCCAACATGAAACTAATATATTGTTCAATTTTGTGGTTACTGTTGTTTTTTTTTTTTTTTTTTTTTTCACCAGACATTCTTCTCATGCGGGTGAAGAATTAAAACACTTAAAATATCATTTGAAAATACTAAAGTCGTATCTCTTACAGCAAGTAACGTAACTCTTAGCTGGCTGAGAGCAATCTCCTGCCAAGTGACGACGTCATCATTGCCGTATCAGCATTTGTTCCTTTTAAACCTCAATAATCTGCTTACACAGGCTTCATCTGTGTGCTCGTCTCTGCTTGCAAAAGCAGATTGACTGGAGAAAGGAATGCTTAGCTCATGAACTTCACCATGGTGGTTTCATAGGTCACCATGACAGGCCACATAAACATATTCTTATCCTGTGTTGTAATGCAAGTAGTTAAGGACTTGCAATCATTTTAAAATTAATAAACAAAATAAGGAAATAGAGTTTCTATAACATCAAAATGAATTAATCTTTTCTGAACCTCATAGACATTTAGAAGTATCACGATATGGATATGGATTATTTACTTGCAACATTAGCCTTATTACAATTTCAAGTAAAACATTCATGGGAAATGTCACATTTTACTTGAAAAACCCAAAGTTTATTTAGAAACTAGTTACATAGTTTTTTTTTGTTGTTGCATCTCCTACCTATTAATAAAGTTTTAAAAAAAATTAACCACAGAGGATGCGCACGAGAAAAATTGAATATGAAACTTTTGTTAGGGCACATAGAATCATGATTAATATTTCTCTTTGACTCTTATGCTGCCTGGCAATCTTACAAATAGCTCCATTTTCCACTTCTTTGTCTAGTAAACTTACTACCAGTAATGTCGAATTTTCTTTGAGATTCGTATTGATATCTATTTATTTTTTATAATTATGGATATTTTTACAAGTCATCATAGACCTGGATAGGTTCACTCATTGTTAATGCCATGGATAAAAAATATTAGGGCTTGTGCCTTGTATGATAAGGCGCCCTATGAGGTAATGTTAGACTAGCGATATTCTATACGCTAAGTCGGTTGGTATTGCACTTCCATCTTCAATGGAGTGTCTGGGGTTTTGTAGATCACTTACGAAGTCGGTATTATCTTTACGACGATGTGTTGAACTCATGGTTCGTGAGGTTCTTGTAGAAAACACAAGGTATAAAAATAGTATATTCTTCTGAAGTTTTGTTTTACATGATGAAGATCAGGTATGATCGTACAAGTCTTCTATGACGATAGCTTGATCGCTTCTGCCAATGATGATGGCTAATCCTATTCCTCTACATGATAAAGCTTAGGTAAAGAGGTACAGGTCTTCTAATGACGATAGCTAACTCTGTTCTGCCTGTCTACCATCTCTGTTACAAGTTATGAAGGAACAGACAGTAGTTCGACATATGAACATATCTCAGATGACATAGTTTCATACGAAACCACACAATCGAATGAGACACGCTACAGATCACGTAGGCCGTTTGAATAATAGGTCGGGGTAGTTGTCTCAAGCAGGGAGCTTGGACTAATGTTTCTAAACAATTGAATGACTACAGGTGGACGGCATGTTATCTTAACTTACATACTTATTGTATACGTCATCTTTAGCGTCTCTAGTCTGATCACATTCCTGCAAGCAATCTGGTTGACCTCTTTAGTTTTAGACTTTTATATATATGGACTAACATTCCATATTTTTATTATGTAAACACTTACAGCAACATAGCTACATAACCATTCATTCCTATATAAGTCGAATCATAGACGGACTTGACAAAGCGTCATCTATACAGAAACGTCTCCTCTTTTTCTCATTATCTTCGAAAACTCAGTTATGGGATATTCTCTTGACAATACTTGAGGGAGGACCATCGACTTATACCACTTCGTTAGGAGAGACAAAGGCCCTCATTGAATGAGAGACGAGAACTGAGATATCTTATCAAGGGGTCTACACTTGAGAGAGAGAGATGAGAGAGAGAAGAGAGAGAGAGAGAGAGAGAGAGAGAGAGAGGTTTTTTTTTAAATTATCTGAATATTTGTTTCTCCATGAATTTCAAAGCAATGATGAGATTGTTCCTCAATAAAAAAAAATCAAACGAATACCTCAGATAAAATAATACATCTTATTTAACAATAACAACAACTGCAATAGCAATTTAAGCTAAACCACTTCTAATAAACCTACACAAATGACGATGATTCGTTATTAATACTTGAAAAGTACAAGAGTGAAAAAAGGAAAAATATTGTTAACATCACATTTAGTATGACACTCCCTCCCTATCTTCTCCCTCTGTAAGGTTAGAAAGCTTAATACAGGACAACAGCCTCTAGCTGAGCGACAACAGAGGTTCCTAAGACGATTTGCGAGTGTTAAGAAGCATCCTGACGGAGAAATATCTCTTCTTATTTAGACGCAGACGATGTCTTTTTGCTCAAGACAAACGACTTCTCATTTTTACACTAAATAGTTTCAGAAACTTTCTGACAAATGTAATGGCTCTCCCTTCTAAAAATATTTAAATTGCTAGTCTGTCTTAAGCACCTTTAAAAGGATTCCATTATCATGGTAATCATTTGAAGGGGAGTGAATGCTTCGGGTGAGATAATAATGGAACAATTACAATAGCACAGAGGATTAATGGAACTAAAGACGATCGCAGGAGAATCCACCACAGGAATGTGATTGGAAAAAGAAAATAAATGCAAATGTGGAGAGGATTTGACCAAAGGGTGAAAAGGAATATAAATAATTGTGAAAAGCACATCGGTACAGATGTGGGAAAAAGCGATGAAGATTGTGAACAAAAATATTTTATTTTCTGCATTTTAATTGCTAAAACTAAATTGGAAACAAATAGTAAAATTCACTGCAAAAAAACTTTCACTATTCTATAAGAATGCAAAAAGACAAACCAATTGACATTAAAATTCCTATCCATTACTACCGGCTGATATAAGGACAATTAAGTTGAATTTGTGTTAGTCCTAACTTTGGCTAAAACTACTAATCAATTTTAGAAAAACTACTGATTTAAAGCTTCAGATCTGTAAGTAATTCTGACACTCAGAATGGAGAAACCATTCCAGTACTTGACCAAAAGTTATAAAGCATGTATGACTGATATTCACCAAATTTAAAACAAACAAGCAAAAATACAAAAGTATATTCAATAAAGATCCTAACTTTAAAACGCCAATAGCATCCGATTACAACACTCCCGACCTTTATGTTTGGGCTTTAAATGAAAATAAGTTTTTAGACTTAATTGTTAACGTTTCACGGAGGTAAACGTTTACAATCTCTTCACTCACAAATAAATCCTGCTGAAACTTTAAAACCCAATATGCCAGGCTCGCTCTGTCATTATTCCTGTGAAGGAAAAACTTTTGGTTCAACTGCTTTTGAATTTTGAGAATGTAAAGAGAACTTTCACATTCTGTGAATAATATTCGGGAAGGGGAGGAATATATTCGTCTGAGAAATAGAACAACTCTGGTGTGGTGGCAGGTTTTTTTTTAGGCCCAAGTTTTGGGGAATCGTAAATAGAATTTGTTTCGACATAGGAAGCGGTTCTTATATATATATATATATATATATATATATATATATATATATATATATATATATATATATATATGTATATATATATATATATGTATATATATGTTTTATATATATATATATATATATATATATATATATATATATATATATATATATATATATACACTATCTGAACAACTGGATATATATATATATATATATATATATATATATATATATATATATATATATTTATGTATATTATATATATACACACACATATATATAATATAATTAATATACACTATCTGAACTGGGAAAATTCTGAATGACAACAGATAAATCTTGCTGTCTCTCTCCCCCTAACGCACTTCTACTTTAGCTCTCTCTCATATTTTACCACTTGTCACCACCCATTCTTACTGGGGCAGAAGATTTGGACTTGAAGGGCATCGGGAGTGTCTTTATTCACCCCAGTGACCTCATTTAATTTTTCACCCTTTCTCACCCGCCCTTCCTATCGGGGCTGGACTTGGACTAAGAAAAACTATGGATTAGATACTAATATCTGTAGTTACTTGTCACCCCTTCCCACCGTTTCTCTCCCTGCCT
>NC_061105.1:42245219-42255219 GCF_015104395.2 Macrobrachium nipponense | reverse complement strand
CCAGAAGAGAGAGAGAGAGAGAGAGAGAGAGAGAGAGAGAGAGAGAGAGAGAGAGAGAGAGATCGAACATGCGGGGGGGGGGGGGGGGGGGGGGGGGGGCTCAAATGAGTCTATAGTCTCACTCATTCATAGTATTATGTTGCTTTGAATCTACCAGCTCGGAGTTTTCACCTAGGAATTGTCACGCTCTGAACATCTTTTACTGGCATCATTTCTATCGCATAAACGAATCTCACTTCAATATCACAGGAAACTGGAAAGGTTTATGTGCAATTCTTTGAAGGTAACCGTTTTCCACTTTCAAATTAAGCTGATTTCTACCTAGAGAGGTTACCGTGGCGTTGAATCAAGTTTAAAAAGGCATGTGGTAGTAGGTTTAGCGGCGTCATATTTTACATCGAGATATATGTATAGACAAATTTGAGAAAAGACTGGTTTCCATATAAGCCCAGAAATAACGTGAATAAGTTTAACCAATAAATTTCATGCCATAAAAAAAACGACAAAGTAGGCTACTTAGCATAAAAAAATAAGTATTCTTTACTTATTTGAATTCTTATAAATCAACTCAGTGCAGTGACGGGAAAAAAAAACAGTTTCTTACAGAATACTGCGTAGAAGCTGTCAACCTATCACATCTTATGGCAATCAGCTTTTATCGCCAGAAATTGATCTTTCGTTACGGACCTGGGATAAAGCCATTACGTCACCCTCTCGAAGGACCTAGAAGAAAAACCTCACTATCTCATCTTGGTCAGCTTCTAAGATCATTACGGCCCTCAATTAACTGGCCATTAATCACCAGTCATTGTAAGGGTGGAGCAATTGGTTTATACTTAATCCCATTACTTGTGGAGCATCTTGAGAGAGAGAGAGAGAGAGAGAGAGAGAGAGAGAGAGAGAGAGAGAGAGAGAGAGGTTCATACTTGAAAAAACTACTCTCCAAAGATTTGGAAATGTGTCAGATGCTTTTGTTCATCGGATTAAGATGTAAGTTTAACATTATTATGCAGTTAATATGTATATACATGTTTACGCAACATAAAGTAGCACGAATTAGAACTTACTTTTTAAATACTTCAAAACTGCGTCAATCTACTGTATAGCCTTTATATATTTCCCTTCCTTTAATTTTAACTGATATGAGGTTTACGGGAACATACTGGCCAATACAGTTTTCAAGTGGAATATTGTTTCAGGGTTCAGGTATGCAGTGGTGGCTCCGTCAGTAGTACTACAGTGGAACTGCACCACACCCTATAGATTTCATATACATGCGCAAAAAAATTATGAAATATATACATGGATACGAGAAATTAAGTATAGCTTATCAACAATCCTTACAAAATGATTACCATTCTCTTGTTTTTGGCAAATAGAAAAAAGCAAATAAACTTAAAACATTATGTGGAACTGCTGGTGCTCAGCAGTTCTCATTTTGGTAGCAGGGTGATATGTGGTAGCCAGCCCGCGCGTAAAGGTTAGGGGACGGGGAGCACAAGCACTGCCCCCTCTCCAACAGTGTTAATCTAGCTGTTGAACGGGAAAGGTGTGTTTTGAAATTTCTTCAAAACTTAATCAATATGTACTATAAGTGATAGTGATCAAATTCGTGACGATACTAATGATATGTAATGTATTCGAAATTCGTCAGAGCCTAATCAATATGTACAATTAGTGATAGTGGATAAAATTAGTGACGATAATGATATGTAATGCATTCGAAATTCGCCAAAGCTTAATCAATATGTAGCCTAATTAATGTGTGATAGTGATCAAATTAGTGACGATACTGATGATATGTAATGTAATGCGGAATAATCAACTGGCGAGTCGCAGTAAAGGGTAATTGGGTAAAAAATGATAACCACATCAATGTCAATGACATATTAAAATACTAAGATTCAAAAATTGTATCTTTGGGCAGCAGTTCTGCTGCCTTCCTCAGCAGGAGTGTGTGAGTGTGTGTAAAGAAAAAAAAAGAAAAAAAAATATGTAACAGCACCCTTATGTATCACAGCAACGAGCCGCTACTGGATAATCTTACCCAAGTTTTTGGAAATCGAGCCGACGATGTCTTCGATTTGCAACTGCTTTCCTATGAGGTTCCTGGATTATCCATTAGATTTAATACGAGGATTACTGACTGGACATTCTTCTAGCCCATAAGGCATTAGCTAACCAGTCTTCCGCTATGGCATGTCTACCAGCTAGATGCTCATTGTTAACTCATCGAAGAACACAAAGCTGATTGCTTTTACACTTGTTTGGCATTAGTCACTAACTAGTAAAGAGCCTCTCTGGTATAGGAACCCCAAGTTACTTAAAAGAAAAAAATGGCCACTACTGAACTTCGAGCGTTTCTACCACATGTGACAATCAATCAAGACTGCTTCGAAGGTCTGGGTCTGGCCAGTGGCATTAACATGATAACAAGTAACCATTTGGGCATATACCTCTGAACATATATATGGGCATTAAAACCTTGTGACACCATGCATAAAGTTCAAAATTGGTTTTCCCCATAAATTTCCCCCTCCAACACGTCGCGTCGCTGTATGATAGCTTACTTGTGCTTTGCCAGGTTGCTTGATTTGCAAGCCACATTTACGTAGAGTAATTATCATCATCATCACACTAAAGTTTAAATCCTCTAGTTTTCCAACTTCAACACTGTACAGTGGAATAACTGGCGAAAAATAGAGCACGGGTTGCAAGAAAAAGTGGCTAAATTCAAATACAATGGTCAATAGGCAACTACTTCGGAGGGAACTACCTCCCCACCAACACATGAGGGGAACTACTTTCTTCGGCGGACGCAGTTCAAAATAACCGACTTACATTGAATCTTCCGGCATATTTTTGTGTGATAGTTATTCTCATTAATAGTTGCTGATATCATTACAGTGGAAGAATAGAGCAAGTCATTGAAGAAGCCAGAACTCAGTGCGCAAATTCAGAAGACATTATGATAGAAATAATACATAATGAATTAAACGGCTGCCTTCCATCCCGCTCGAGTTGATTGTCGATCCTAATTCGTCCTTCCTTCCGCTTTAATTTGTGTGATATTTTACATAGGTAGATATAAGTGGTTGTCAACATTTGATCTTCAGATTAACGTCATTGGTCAGCATGTTCGTTGAAGTTATCGAGAAACCGCTACTGAAAAATCCAGCGTGCGTTAGTCCAAGGAGCCTGTCTGCGGTGGCGGTTGCCATGGGCGCCTGGCATGCCAGAACCTTCTCCACCCCCCCCCCCCCCCCCCCCCCCCACCCCCCCCCCTGTACCAGCATTTGACAATTCTTGAGGGTTTTGTGGACTTCATGCGTTCTCGCCATGGTAATTTGTGCTATTGATGGATGCTGTAACACGGAAAAAAAAGGCAAATGTATGAAGTGAAAAGGTTAGCTTTAACCCCGGCCCTGCAAATACAAGGAATTGCAAGGATGTTGCCATACCGAACCAACGTTTTACTCTGAATGGTGGTGCCACGGCTGATTCCAGTAATTTAACATCTTGACTCTAGTTTGGTTAGTCTACCTGTTACATTTAAATTTGTGGATAAATAGATTAACTATAGGCTTGTATGAATGGCTTTATCAAATATATGCCCTAAATATATCTCCCATTTCGATTCTAATGCAAGTAATCCATATTTGGAAGTTAGGAGTGATGAGATTGAAATTAGGACTAGACCTATGAATATATTAAGAAATAACTGCTAAGGGGATAAGAGTCAACACACGAGCGAATAGAGACACGAGGATTTTTTATTGAAATTGTTTTCATGCGAATGAAATGGGCCTATTATTTGTCGGGCAAAGAAGGGGACTTACTTGAGAGAGAGAGAGAGACTGAAAGGAGAGGTTTAGCATAAATGAATGAACCGTAGGTTATAAGGATAATTCTAGCAGCTGAGAGCATATAACAGTAGTAACATCTGCCATTCGATTCGTAATGCAAATAAACCGTGTTCACTGTTAAGATGACGAATTGGAATTAGTAGGCCTAGACCTATGTCTGTTGAGAATAACTGCAAATAGACAATGCCCTAGTCCGCACGAAAAGCGAGAGAGAGGACGAAATGTGTAAGAAATGGCCAGTTTATTTGTTTGGTGAAGGGGGAGGGTTTACTATAGAGAGAGAGAGAGAGAGAGATTTTCCTACATACAGATAAGACTACTTTTCTTAGGGGCTTAGGATATGAAAATGATATTTAAAGTGTATATATTTTATATATGTATATAAATTAGACCTAATGAAGTATACCATATTCATTTTGGTAGATCTAGGCCCGTATACCGCGTCGAACCAGACTGTAAAAATTCTATAGAATTTTACCTCCTGACCAAGGAATTTAAAGTAATATCTTTTTCGGCCGCCGGCTGTAATTAAGCTGTAAATTACCTTTGAAACGCTATCCTATGGTAAGGGGGCATCAATGCTGATCCCTTGTCTAGCCATAGTTGGGGTAACCTATCAAGCTTAATGGGCAAAAAAGCTATTAAATATCTTGCTACCAGAACCTTCTCCTTTAGTGATATTCTTCTAGCCTAAATGGAAAATCTAACTAACTGTCCATACTTGATATCATTAAACCTGAACGTCTGTATAAACATTATATCCTTAGAACTACTGTTTCTAGAAATGTAGCAATAGGTTTCTCTAAACCTACATGTGCGGGAAATACTGGTCTATAATTATACTAGCGCCTCAGTGGCGTGGTTGGTTTGGCCGTGGACTACCACCTCGGTGGCCGCGAGTTCCATTCTCGGGCATTCCATTGAGGAGTGAGAGAGGTTTATTTCTGGTGATAAAAGTTCACTCTCGACGTGGTTCGGAAGTCACGTATATAAAGTTGGTCCCGTTGCTGAATAACCACTGGTTCCATGCAACGTAAAAGCACCATACAAACAAATAATATAACTATACTCATTCCTTATATTAACTTTGCTAACCTGTGTAGCTTGGCTTAGCCTTGGCTCCCCGGACCTTCTCTCTGTTACAGAAAAAGACCCAGTTAGTTATATCCAAAACTAAGACGCAGATTCTTTAGTCACGTAATCTGGTTTAATGTGGTGTCATCAGTCCTGCTACAACAGAATAAAGATTGCTAGTCCAGCATTCCTTTCGGTGGCAGTGGCTGCTGTCATGTTCGCTTATTCCAAGACATTTACAATAGTACACCTGCTATGAATAATAATAATAGTAATAATAATAATAAATACACAGTGACAAGAACAGACATCAGTTTACTAGAGTAAATGCTGAATTAAATCAAGTACACTGAAGGGCAAATCCAAACAGTTCCGACTAAATCCTGTGCAAATGGAGATTAAACGAGCGATTTAACGATGGAAAAGAAAGCAGTTTAAATGTTTCTCGCTATCACATATTATCCTTTCTCGTTACGGTTACCATGGCAACGCTGACTTAACAGTTTGCAAATAGGTGTTGATTGAATGAATAGCTTTTGTCAAGACAGAGCTTCGGTGTTGTTTTATGGTCCTGATTTCGTGATTCATAGATATTGTCCGGTTATTCTTAAGGATTTTGAGCTCAAAGGAGCAGTAAGGGTCTGGCCTCCTCTTTTCTCTACCAGTATACTTTATTGGATAAAATCAACCTTGGGGAATTGAGTGGAAACATACATAGCACCATCGGGGGAACGTTAAGGATTTATGTTAGGGAAAAACCTCCCCCAGTAGTAAGTGAGATAATCATGGTTTCCATTTCCTGCAGAGACTCATCTCATGCCTTTAATTAGATTCCAGATCTCTTCATTAATTAAAGACTGAAAGCTTATTACAGAAATTCATTCATTATAGAGAAGCTATTTTTCGTTGCGTTGGAATTGAGCCATATTTGAATGGCTTCTTTTGAATATGATGTGATTATTTTTGTATTTTCCTTGTTGCTAAAATTTGTCAATGCTACCATATTCATGATCCACCATTTCCCGTATACATATTTAGTAAACAAAGTAATTAACGGTATTACATGCGTTCTTAACGCTACTCGCACATCTTTTGATAAAACATCATTGACAGCAAGATAGCTTAGTACGGAGGCAAGGTTGAGAACTATTGTTGGCTCAGTGATCTCTCTCTCTCTTTCTATATATAATATATATATATATATATATATATATATATATATATATATATATATATATATATATATGTATGATATTACGTGTATAATATATATACTATATATATATATGTATATGTATATATATATATATATGTATATGTATATATGTATATGTATATATGTATATGTATATATATATATATATATATATGTATACTATATATATATATATATCTATATATATATATATATATATATATATATAGTATATGTATATATAGTATATATATATATATATATATATATATATATATATATATATATATATATATATATATATATATAAAGGTTTTTGCCATGAAGGAAAAAATGAAAAAGCTTTTCATTTTTTCCTTCGTGGCAAAAAACCTTTATTTATACATAGCATCACGTTTTATATACTTCGTGATAAGTTATTCATATATATATATATATATATATATATATATATATATATATACGTATATATAGGAAAGTTAAACACTGTATCCGTGTTCTAATATGTTGTAGGAAGCTCACTAAAATTCGGAAAAAATTGAAAGTTTTTATTGAAGCTTTCGGAAAGTACATTCTCTCACTCTTTCAGAAAGAGAAATAAAAGTTACAAAAACTGAAAACAGCGGTCAAGGTAAAAAAAAATAACTGCCAGCCGGTGGTTTGCCAATCTTGTTGAACAATTTAGTTACACTAACTACATGCTTTGTCATAATTGCATTACAGAAAAGGTCCAGTTTAAAATTACTCTTATATATAATCATAGCGTCAACTGATACATTTTATTGATAAACGCAGACCGTTTAACTTTTTCTGTCATTTGCACTTGGGATTTTAGTTAAGTATATAACTGATCAGAAAAATGATCAGTCATATACGTACTTACTGGAAGTGTAAATTTTGAATACAATTCCTGCTTTCCGAAGAAGATGTTAAATAACTTTGGATTATACTTTTCAGTAGTTCTACGATTTCTCACCAAAATGACAGATAGCGTCAGAGGAAGACTTGAGTTGGCGCAAAAAGGCTGTCGCCATTCTATAGAGCTCTCTCAGCGTTCCTCCTCATTTGCATAATTCCGTCCGTCGAGGGAACACCACGCGATGAGGTTTTGCAAAAATGTTTTAGGACTTTGGGAAAACCGCGTTTTTCTTTTATTGCCATTAAAGGGAAAGGGGTAACAACGTAGCTTTGCTCACAAGCTTTATTTTTATATATTACTGGGCGTGCCACTCTTCGAAATTGGATTTTCGTGCAAATTCAAGGGGAAAAACATCTTTTAAGCGAAATTAAGGAAAGTCTAAGCAGTGAAGTGTTTAAAGCACTGACCTTACGTAACTCTGTGGTCATGCAGAGTGCCCCAGTTTCTAGTCAGCTTAACTCTTAGTCGGGTCGCCGTTTCTAGTCAGATTATTTCTTAGTCGGGGTCGCCTTTTCTAATAAGCCTTTTTCATGCATTTCTATCTTGTTTCCTCCGGTAGTCTATTCCTGTGTCTCATGTCTCCTCGAATGCAGTCTCCTGGCCCTTCCTCTGTTTCGTGTCCACAGCACCTCTGATACAATGTCCTCTCATATATATATATATATATATATATATATATATATATATATATATATATATATATATATATATACATATATATATATATATATATATATATATATATATATGATATAGTATTATTTTGTATCTATATAGCATACAATAACCCTTAATTTTCGAAATTCCGTTAATTCCAGAACAAACATTCATTTCAACAGTTTCAGATTTCGTTTGTAATTTTGTTTCAGGTTTTTACTGCGTACTATGATATCATTTTTGTTCCCTATTACACTTTGTACATTGCTATACGATTGTTTTGTGTTTGAATGCGCATAACTTTCAAAAACGTTTTACGAGTGGAAGAGTGTGAGTAAACTGGCTTAATGTGTCTCCACTGATGAGGTTTTTTGAACAATTTGAAGTGTTATTTATAGGAATTGAATTTTAGTTCTCGATGTAATCATGTCAGAATAGAAAATATAAACTAGTTCATGTACGTTGTTCTGTATTTAGTTGAGTAGATTACTGTAAATAAGCAGATTACCAGATTAGGATTATGCTATTTCATAAATTACGCGAAAATTAGCAGTCCTTTCAGTGAATGAAGGGAATGTTATACTATACATATGTACTTCTTCGGATTAAGAGCTGTGGTTGGGAAACAGAGATAACAAATTCCAAAATATGCCTGTTGATGAAGCCTCTGAATGTGAACTCATGTAATGAGATATGCAAATGAGATCTGTTACACAAGATCTGAAACGAGATTGAGAGATTCATCATGAGTTTAATCATTGAAATTAAAGACCTGTGTTTTCTTCACGCTTGAGTTGTCTAATTAGCATTATTGCAGTAGTACAGTACTCACGACTTTGCTCTTCCAGGTCATTAGGGTTTTAGATATCACACGGCGCCAGAGATTTGATAATTAAACCCTAACAGGAGGATCTGTCAGAGAATTAAACTCGAAATAAAGAATAATTATTTTATCATTTTCTTTCTATTATTTTCTTTTTAGTGTGTATTACGTATATCGGAGTACATTCTGTCACAGTTTGGGTGTTCAGAAGCACGCTGTCAGTTTTCTGGATTTAGATATTAATCAAGAATATAAGCTAAACAGCAAGGTCCCCACAGGGAGCTAATGCCGTCAGTGCACCTCATTCGGTACAATGTAGGCATTACTTAAGGTTCTTTGCCGAGTCCCTTCGGCCCCTAGCTGCAACTACTTTCATTCCTTTTACTGTACCTCCTTTCATAATCTTTTTCTTCTATCTTACAACAAGGTGAACCAATTTTTGGGACATTCGAAAGGACTAATCCAGCCATTTTGGCTTTGTTTGACACCCTTATTTTCATGCTGCTTAAACCTTTACCAAGTCAGGACGAAATACGACGAAACTTAGTCGTCCATCCATGGCATCAGAGGAGGTTGAGCCTCCCTCCTGAATGCTGACAGAGAAAGCAAAGCTCTTGTTTGCTATGGTGTCCTCACACATACTGACCTCACCCCTTACCCATGGGACTCTGATTCCAAGTAAACCGTCTGCGAATGTGTTCAAGTCCTAGAAGGTGAAGTCCACGAATGTCTCAATGGGATTGAGTTTTCCCTGCTGAAATGAGCTATAGAGAGCGAAGGCGTATTGTCGATGGGGACCAGACATTTCCTTCCGTGAAAAGGGAGACAAATAATTTCGTCTTCTGTCATTCAATAGTTTTGTCAACAAATCTTATTTCGCCTTTAGATATGTCAAAGCCTAGCCCACACTACAGAATAACGTTAGGGGCGTGTCATTTGAAGAGATTGATTGTATACCTATTGTCTTTCCAGGAAAGAGAGAGAAAGAGATTGAGGTGAGAATCGTCTCGTCGAGGCCATCAGAATTTGATGGTGTACATTTTGGCTCACGGCTACTTTTCTCTTGTTTCGATAACTTATACCTAATTCACTGCGTAGGTCAATGCATAATGGACTTCTAAACAAACCTTAGTGTACCTCGTCGTCTTGTTGGAGGTTCGTTAGTTCCTCGTTGGACGACTGGTTTATGTGCTTTCCTACCCATTCGGTAGTCCCGAGTTCGATTCCCCGCTCATGGAGTCAGAGGAATTTGTTTCTGGTGAATAAAAATTCGATATAATGTGGTTCTGATCCCACAATAAGGTGTAGGTCCCGTTATTAGGTAACTAACTAATGCCTAACCACGTAAGAATATTTTAATCCTTCGGGCCAGGCCTAGGAGAGCTGTTAATCAGCTCAGTGGTCTGGTAAACTAAGATATACTTTTTTGTTGGAGGTCCGAGTCTTCAAGTTGTGAGCTAGACGCG
>NC_061105.1:42240388-42244719 GCF_015104395.2 Macrobrachium nipponense | reverse complement strand
TATACTGGTACACTACATGCGTCTGCTTCAGGGGTTCTCGTACCTGAGGGAGGGATTATTTTTCATAATAAGATCGCGCGTCCTCCGATTCTGGTAATATATGATTAAGTCAATATTCTTGGTGTCCTCAGTCGGGGATACATTATCAGAAATAACCCCTGAAGCAGACGCATGTAGTGTACCAGTATACATGCCCAGTCCGCGAATGCAGCGGCGCCTACGTAGGTATGACTACCATGCGACTGTCGAAGAGACTCTCGTGCCACGCTCAAGAGGGGGCTAAAAGAATCACGCCCGCACCAAACATCACGAGGCCATCTCCCGGGATGTCATCATAAAGAACACGAAGATCATCGGGAAGGCCCCTGATGCCCGTCGGTTGCGCCTGCTGGAGGCGCTCCTCATCCAGCAAATAAAACCTACACCGGGTTTGTGAATAGGTTACCTGCTCCTATATTCCTACCGAATGGAAGGGAATATGAAGTGGGTCTAGCTTCGATCGTGTTTCCGGGAGTTTATTATACTGAATTATCAAGAGATGAAGAATTCTCACTCCAGTTTCTTACTAAACGCGGTAAAAAATAATAAGCACGCCTATATCTATAGACCAATGACAGCTGTGTTAGCGGGGGACATAGAAAGACTGGTGAGGTCGCTTAACAAGGATATTTTTGAACATTTAAAAAGTATATTTTGACAGCAGCGAATACAAAAATGTTTTCAACAGTGACGATGTATTTGGTTGGGATGAAGACAGCAGGAGAATTATTATCCCTCATGTTAAAAGAAGGAAGACTGGGGTGGAGGACATTAAAAGTGTGTCCGTCAAATTCAGTAATAAAGCGGCCAGATTACTGGGTTTTAAAAATAATACAGCATACGAAGTTTACGGCCTTGATGCGGTGAATACAAATCTCTCGTTGATTCCTTATCCAATAATTGCGGTGTAGATTATATGTATGTGTAAACCGATATTGTTCAACTGACTGTTTTTGGAGGGAAACTAGTAAATATATTGGATTGTTTTACATTAGAGAGCGGCAAAGGGAAGGGGGCACACAATACAATATACAAAGCACTGAACACGAACATTCAAGAACAAATTTCAATCATCATCACCGACCAGAATGGAAGGCGCATTCATTTCAATAACGACTCGAGCATCACCTGTGGTGCTTCATATGAAGGCCCAGATAGGGAGGTATGTATAAAACCTCCATTCTTTTCCACCTCTATGTTATTCACTTTCATGAACTCGTATAATTAAGAAACGCTCAAACGAGCGCTCTGCTAATATTCAAGGGAGGGAGGGATTAAAGTTTTTTTGACAGTTGAGGGTCGTATGCCCCCCTTCCCCCCACCCTCGAGGTGGAATTTAAAACGTTGTTCTTCTCTGAACCCTTAAGATAGGGGGCGGGTTCTAGAGGACATTTCGGTCTTCTATCCGAGTCATAGAAGAGGTGGAGGTGTATTTTCAGCCATGGCCGGCATTGCACGCAGGGTACTCCCTTTCCTGTTCATGCTGCTAAACCTTCAGTTAAAGAGTTTGGTAGATCGGTGCCTTCGAATGTAGTGAACAATCAGCGGCCCCTGAAGACAAATCTTTAAAAAGGCACAGAGTGACAGCTCTCAAAGTACAGGTAGTACGACATTTTAAGTGGTAGTGGGAAGGTCGACAGGAAAAGGTTGGGTGGAGTGAAATGCACATCGCTTGGTCAGCTACGAAGACGAGGAAGAGGAGGAAAGAGAGTACGGGTTAAATCGAGAAGTATATATAAACAAGGATGTGTATGATCTTTAATTCATTCCCACTTTGTCAGCGGGCGTGCACACACGGATTCCCTCCCCCTCGCAGTTTTGTGAAATGGTGGGTGTGGTTCCAAATGTGCCAGGGATGGGAAATAAGGTTCCCGTCTCTTCATATATCGCGGGCATTTCAGAATTGTTCCCGAATGAGAACAAGCATAGGATTATAGAAATAGAAAGTTGAATAATTCGAAGGAAAGGTTGGATTTTCAACACCTAGCAACAATTCCTATAAATCAAATCCTTAGTGATAACTTATATCGAGTTTCGTATTAATGGTGTCGCAGGCTCCTTCTTGGATTTTGTCGAGTAGATGCTTTGGAATTATACATCACAGTGGTTTAGGGCGGTGCTCAGCTGCATCCTGTTGCATTCGTTAACGGTATAAAGCAATACGCTTTTCAAATCCGTCTCTGTGTTCTTGAATGAAAAGTTGGTGGAATGGTATCATGTTTTTCACTATCAATCATACATAAAAGCGTCAAGAGCATGAAAACCAGCGCGCTACCAACTTTTGGTATGAGTGGGTTTTTCCACGATGATTTTCGCTACGCATGGTGTTACACAAACCTATACAGCCTTTCTTTCAGACAGGACGAGTAGGTGGGAAACTCGGGTGATGAGCTCCATTAAGACGAGAGGAGTTCACAATACTTTCCACTCCTTAAAGATCTAGCGAGTATAGACATGTATTTGTTGGATTCCGTGGATTTGAGGATAAGACTCGAAATGGCCAATAACAACTGGGTGATGGGCGCCCTCACCGATACTCACTTAAACGATCCGAATATAGAAAAAGCCAAGTTGTGGATTGATTGGGTGCCCTTATTCCCTTAATTATAACGCCATGTGCGCTTTAAATGCAGCTCTAGCGGTTAACCCTATACAATATATATTTGATAAGACTTTATATAAAAACATATACTATTGGCAGAATGAGGATTCCATTTTAATAGATCAACCTTCAAACACCTGTATACCTGAAAAGATTCTGTTAGCTATGATTGGTATGCAAACGTTTTCGGGAAGGGAAGACGCGGCCAATAGTTTGTACATTGGCTCATACGACTTGAATATCGTGCACACACTGTTATGGGAATACATTGTATAATATCAATGTCATTTTCCTAATACTGTCACGCAACTGTTTTACGAGACGCAGAAGTCAATGGAGGTGGTCATGATAACCTCATCACCTACAAGTTTTAAAAACGGAAGGCTGTCTATTGTTTTAGCTTTGTCACGGAAGAGGTTGAAGATTCAATGCCGGTTGAAATTTTAGCTCGTTTGAGAATATCTATAAAATTGCTGGAACAGTCGCCCCTCATCCTTGCATGATTTTATTGTTCGGAGACACCAAGGGTATTTTAACAATTGATTTGGATAGTGTTGTTCAGTGTGATGTTAGGGGTTAGGAGTGATGGATACGAAAGAAATCGAGACTGCTTTACAAGGTTCGCTAGGTGTGTTCGCTACGGACGAAGAGGGCACGTTCATAATACCTGTGAATAGAAATAAACTGTTAGTTTTTATATCCAATACTCCACCTTCAACATCTAGTATCGATGTCGTTGGACATGGGTGTCTTTTTATATTGACTGTTCACCTGGGGATACAATCTTCTTTTTGACAGTAATGATATAAACCCTAAAATTTATTCAGGCGGCTTCTCAACTTTTCTCGCGCAAATTCGGGATTTGCCCTTCGCCAGTCCGTAAGGCTGATACAGCCAGATAATTCTTATTAAGAGTGGTCTTTACACTGTTTCTTCGTTCACTGTACGAGTCATAGAGGGTTGAAACCAGTTTTGTCATTAATGAACGTTGTCTTCTCACCTGTCATTTGGAAGTCATGACAGGTGGTGGGTGACGGAATACTATTTCAAGTATTCAAAAGGGTGAAATGTTCTCTTTGGAGTTCTGGTAGTAAACGGGCTGCCACATAAACAAGGAGTATTACATTCGCTTAAACCAAAAGGTAATAATCGTTTTTTGGTGTTATTATTATACATCATATAATTATTCTTTATTTCATGCAAGCGTTCGGTTCTTCTAAGTCCCGTTATTTCTCTTCCTTAGGATGAGGGGGAAAGGAGGGGCTGTTCCCCACGGGGCACAGGCAAAGGACGAACGTCAAGTGGTACAAGATAATGAACTTAGAAGATTGTGGTTTTTTATTGCAAATTGTTAAGCAGTTTGAGGTTGGTGATAAGGAGTCTTGGTGGTATTGTTTTGAATGCGTCTCGGGAGAAATGCGTGAATCTGACACTTGTTAATGTGTACCGGTTTATGTAATAAAAATATGTGAATGGTCATAATTGGTTTTTATTGCCCTCATTCTTTATTGTTCAACCTTCCATAGAGTTTCATTATGTTAGGTTATGGAGTTTAGAAATATTTTACGCATTCATACTAACACGTGATATGACATGTTGTGCGCCTGGCAGTGAGTGACAGAGAAACGGTGACTGTTGTGGGTGCTTATCAGCTGCTTCTCTGAATTTGAATGGAAATGTTAGGTTAGGT
>NC_061105.1:42230388-42235388 GCF_015104395.2 Macrobrachium nipponense | reverse complement strand
CATGATAAGGTAACACCATCTGTTGGAAGCGTTTTATATAATTAATTAATGAAGGCTGGATCTGCTGTGGTGTAGATACAGATAAATACATACAAGTCAAGAGAAATGGGAATATCAATGAGAAATGGAGGAAAGAAAACATTAAATGATGACAAATTACAAATGAAAAAATGATGTTGATTCATCAGTCTGAATTGATATCTTTCAATGCATCTCTTACCGTTTCGTCTTTCTTCGAAAAATCTTGAGAAAGGCCGATAAGAATAACCTGTTAGGGATTATAGGATTCGTTTTAATTCCTCATTTTAAGTACATATTAATTTCCCCATGAGTTTTATCGTCTTGTAAGAGTTCTAATATGAAATGAAAAAAAAAAGGGTCAAATTCAAATGAGCGTTAAGGAGATGACTGTTTCTATCGTACAAGGAACTTATATAGATGAAATGCACCAACAAATAAATAAAGACAACCATACAATAAGCAAAACATGATATTTTCCATTACTACAAATTATTGTTAGTCTTTCAATTCTTCCAAAACGAAATAAAATCATAAAACGTAATCAGGACAATTATGGCAAAAGACTTAGATAACTGACCCTCATCTCAATATATAATCCATGAACGTATTAGAACCAGCTTTAGTGACCAATTCAGAATGTCATTTAAATACTATTGCACTTTCCGTAGAATCTCATGTGGACGGAATTGCATCATTACCTTCGTAGGTAATAAATGAACCCCTTTATGGTATGGTAAACAGGGCTGGGAGGGAACCCTATTCAGGAAAGAATATCTAAGTGGTAGTGATTATCTCAGAATGAGGCTCTCTGACGATGAAAGGGAAGGTGACACTGCTGTCGAGAAGAACCTTATATATATATTTTAATTCTGAACGAAAAATTAAGAATATTTACATGACTAATTAATTTTTAATATACTCAGTAATTTAATTATTTTTATATCGAAGCTTTCCAAGAAATTCCCTAGCGATTATCAACTATTATATTTAAGGCTCAAATAATATACACATTAAATTCTTAAGATTTCAAAACTGAATGAAATAAAACGTTTCAGAGTTTTGAAGTTCTTTACGAAGGATGGCAAAAATTGCCTCTGTAAGGAGGAGGTAATATACTTTTGTTGTATTAAATCAGTTAACCTGATTTTTCCAAATTAATTTAATCAATATACTTTTGCCTAATTAGATTAATAAAGTGTTTAAAATTTAGCATGTTTAATTTGCTGTAGGTCTGGTCCGTTCTCAATGATAGACCCTAGAATGGTTACCCTCTGTTTTGCAAATGTGGAAGGTTTACCAACGGAAATTTTATCCAAAATAGAAAAAAAAGTACTTATGAACAAAAAACATTTATTTTGAAAATACACAATGAAAATACAACTCTTCACCTTTCATTTATGCTATTTTAAATCAAAATTGCATATTAAGAAGTACCTTGCAAGACCCTGACAAAAAAGTAACGAAAAAGTGAATTTTTTTCAAAAAAGCTTCATAATTAATTAGCAAAACAAAAAATAATAGTTTCTCAAGTTCAACATCTGTCTATTTATATTTTTGTTTTGCCATGGCTCACTTATATTCAATATATCTTATCTGAAAACAGCTGAAATACGAAGCAACACGTAAATGGTAACTGTGGGAGAAATTCTCCCGAAATGGGCCACGGAGCAAAAACTAACGGAAACGGCTGGACTACACACCCACCCTTAATCAAGTCAAGCTGAACACTGAAGCTACTGGCCGTGTCAAGCCAGAGCCACACTGCCAAGTGAATGAGTTACAAAACCATCTCGAAAACACCAGGAGAATTCCACCCTGGTAACCATTTAAGGGTTTTAAATCTCATCCACCATTCATCTTTTCAAGATAAAGTGACTGATTGGAGGATGCACGAACTGTACTTGAAATCCTTATAACGGCACTGAATCTAAATATCTGACCCAAATAGTGCTGAAAAATACAGCATCAAAGCACATTCATAACCAAAAACAAAATTCCCATCATTTCCTCCTGAATTACTATCAATTCATCAAGTATCTGCTGTTTGTTCCATATCGAAGTCATGTTGATACAACAATGCCTCGCCATAAGATACTATGTAGCCAAAAGATGTGCCAAGAAACCAAGGAACGAAACATTTTGGAATAGGACGAAGAAAAATAAGAAAAAAGAAAGGTTCGGAAGAGTGTGGTTGAGAGAAAAAAAAAAAGATCTGAAGGATGACTGATATTGAAAGTGGAAGTAAAAGGTGTGAATGGATGGTTCCAAAGGCCTTCACATGTAATGCCAGTTACATAATAAAAGGAAATGTAATACATTCCTTAGAATAAAAGCATAACTTTGATTCAGGTCACAGGTCGTACAGGAAAAAAGCTCCCAAAAATAGTCACAGGATGCGCACGAAGGCTAGGTAAGCATAACAACAAACAGACGAACAAAGCATCATCTTGCGCTGGGAAACTAGATCTGAGTCCCAAGAGAACTAAATAAGTTTGTTGAATCATCATGACCTAAAAGAGGTGTTCGTGAGTATGTACGTTAGCTTTGTAACCTATTCGAATGTACTGTCAGCCAACGAAGAATTGGAGTAGTTTCTTTAATTCAGTGTTCGTTATGGAAATATTGTCACGTGAGAGTGCCAGATTATTTACTAAACAATAAATAATATTTCCTTTCAAATGTGCTATACTTGAAATAAATCACATTAGAATTGAGTAGACTTATTCAACGTATTAAAGATAATTGATTTGCAAAGTAAGGAAAATATATACCGAAGTTGGTTTTTGCTGCCGCTCGAGTCTTGACCCAACGTATCGTACTTCACTGGGGTGTTGTCATTTTGTCTCCTAGAGCCGATAAATAATACATTCTTTAATAATATTCTTTAATCAAGCTAATGTTGTCCTTTGCTCAAAATAATTTGCATGACACATTTAGTGACCTAAATTTGACTTCTGATTTTCACACATGATTAGCCTAGGTCTATTTTCAGCAGTATACTCTCTCGGATAGGTAATGTGAAAGAATATTTAAATCGACAATATCTATATAAATCTGCTTTATTTGATTATTACCGTTACTCTTGATTTAATTAGCCATGTTCTGCTTTTTTCTTATCCTTTTCATAATTACTTAACATATTTTACTCAGACCTATACTCTGTTTTTTTTCATCTGTCCATCCGCCTGTGGTGTTTTTGTATGGCAACACTGCGTCCCGGGCTTTAGATAGTTACATTCAGCTTACATTCAACAATAATAACAATATCCTATTTCGAATATTAACGGTGTAGTTCGCATACAGTAAATTATTAAAACACTTTTCAGTTGCAAATGTACGCCCAGATATCCTTTTATTTAACCTAACACTTACACATAGCGTAACTATCTAAAGCCCGGGACGCAGTGTTACCATACAAAAACACCACAGGCAGATGGACAGATGAAAAAAAACAGAGTATAGCTATTCAAAGTCAAAAAGCAATCTTAAAAAAATCAGACGAATACATTAAGAGAGGCTTACTTTCATTAAAACTATCTTGGGTTGATCTTTTTGTAGCTATTCATTTCTTCTAAATATAAATTAATTAAATTAGTTTCACATGTATAGCTAGACCTACTACCATAAGCATATTATAGGTAGCTGAAAGGATAAGAAATATGAAAGGCGACATTCTCGTTTAAGTCTATTACATATGTTTTTTTTTTTTTCGATATAACCTATTGCTTTAATCAGGGGTTGCTCTTTGACAGCTACCACAATCACAGGGTGTAACACAAGTGTATGTAAATATTTTGGGGAATGAAAGATAAAGTATCTTAGAACAGAAATTATTTTATAAATATGCATTTAAAGGTTTCTGTTGTCGGTGAGGGAATTTTAAAATAACCGTTATCATTAGTGATGCTTTCATGCGATGGGGTTCGTAGCGAGATGTCGGATCGAGTCGCCTAAGATGTAGAGGGGAGCGGAGGTGCCGTAAAGGAGTGATGGAGGGATTAGGCCGATGTTAATAAAGTATCTCCCCATAAAATGTATTCTTTAGGTTTTGAAGAGAAAAAATGCTTCCATCAGTGAACCTGTTTCCCTCCCTATTCGTAGTATTTACTGGACACCGATAAAAAACTTAACAAAAAGAGTAAGCCTAACTGAAACTTTCATCCATCAAAGGTAAGTTTGCTTATTCATTAGACTTCTTCATAAAACACCTATCAAAGATTTCAAGTGTATTTCTAAAAATCTCTTCCTCTAAATCTAAAGTATTCATCAGGCACCAGTCATAGGCGAAGAACTAGTCATGATTCCTGGTTCAGCAATATCGTGACGAGGCACTAGAATTCAAAATTCACAAATGAATGTTGCTCAGCAACATTTACACTACTGTATTGTCTTGCTCTCTGGTGGTGCTTCGAGGAGTTCCACCTTTAGGCCCATATTCTAAACTTTGTCGTTCTCTAAACAATTTGATTCATCTATGTATGATTCTCTCCGGTTTATTAAGCTTTCTTGATATCTCTCCAACATGAACTTGCACCGAATGCAGTGCAATAATTGGCTCTCGCTCAGCGATGGATGTTTCTTAGACTGATAAATGACACATTGACATTAGATTCCCGTGCACATAACGACATCAAAAGAAATAGTGAGGTCGTATTGGTTCACTCTGTTAGGTTATCATTTTTTTTAATTTGATAGCATTCTGTGAGTTTCCAGTGTTTTCTATAAAATTTAAGAAATGGAATCGTTAAACTACCTTCAACTTCATATTGAAATGATAATGTAAGGACAATGTTTATGCGATGCTACTAGTGATAGGTGTGTCCTATCTATTTGGTAATGTATTCAGTGATGTGACATTTGTTATCACTTTGTTTTGTTCACGTCAATTTTGCTATATGGAAGATAGTTTTACACAATAACATAACATGATGTTTTGAAGATATCAGTGACTGTTTTTAACGTCATTACATAAGATTTCT
>NC_061105.1:42170388-42227888 GCF_015104395.2 Macrobrachium nipponense | reverse complement strand
TATATGAGCCAAATTGAGACCAAAACCATAGGTTGAAGGGCTGGAGTTATTTATGCCTTAATACCTACAATTCCCCAAAGTTCACAGGCGAATCGCTCGCTAGAAAATTCCTCGTAAATTCTCAGCTCGGGAATTCACAATTATAACTCCTTTAGTTTAATTTTGACCTCTAGAATTTGTTCTTCGTGCCAAACAGTATACCTTTAGTATCTCTCATAAAATGAAAATATTTCATCTTGGAAGATGGAAATGCTTCATTGCACTGGAAGGCAGATGCACCTTCGTGTTTACCTACCTTGTAAAAATTATGATGCAATTCATCTCTGTAACGAAAAACTATGTTTTAGTGACAAGAAGTAGGAGCGGAAGGGAGTACACAAGACGCACGATTAAAGGAAGGATAATTGACGCTCCTCCAAATGGACAGAATATAATTTCGGTGTCAGATGTCTGAGAGAACAAGAGGTGAGTAACACCACCTGCGCTGTTATCATTATGACTGTCAGTGATAGAGAAAGAAGTCTGAGAATTTCTTATCTAACGCGATTCCAGTCACTATTACGTCTTCCATTCTTACCAGTCGAGCGAAGTGAATTATTTTCATTCCACTTCATTTCCGCTCATTCCCAACAGCGCCACTTGCATAGGACGACATTTCTCTTCATTTCTAACTGATCCAATATTGGCGGAAATGACCTGACGAATTCAAGTCTCATTCCTGACGACGAAACTGGAATTGTTCTGTCTTCGTATTCAAAAGGACTGAAAACATTTGTAACGCGCCAAACGAGCAAAATCTAATGAAGGCGTCGTTCGTTTTAAATGTCAATAGAAAGCGACAAAGAGGTGCTCTTAATGGCTCACTTATTGAGGCAAAACAACGGATTTAATGTAAAATGGTCTGTGTCCATCTGGGTTCAGGATCCATAAAAAAGTAATCATGTCATTATTAAACTGGAACAATTTTGACTCAGTTGGGTTTCCAATACTGCATCTTCTGTATATCTAAAATTCAGATCAAATTGTAATGGCAAATTTCCCTCTACATTTCATCCGATACTCAGCCGCTTTATTCGTGCTTATTTGCAAATCCAATATTATTCTATCACTCTCTATTCCGTATCACTCACATATGATCAACAGAGCCATCCATTCCCCCACCTCTCTCTCTCTCTCTCTCTCTCTCTCTCTCTCTCCCCACTGGGGTAACCCTATAATAATGTTTAACAGCTGAAATGACTACTACATGATGGATTATTATTCCACGTGATTTCCAATTCAAAACCGAAAGAATATTAAGTGATAAAATTATGTAGATGATAACATAAATATGAAACTATCAATAAATATAAATCGTTACCAAAATGAAATATTGTAATTTACAAATCACTTTTTAATAGCCATCATTAATTTGTGTTTTCGCTTTTCATTATTATTTCTGGTTTTTCATAGTTTTTAAAACTTCATTTCTTTAAAATGATGATAAAGATATGGATTGTGGTGGAAATGATTGTGATGTTTCGGGCAACATTGTTCTATTATAAAATTTACGAATGAAATAACAAGCCTCTAGTCTCCTATTTTATTCTATTTTTATTTCAGGAAACATTCGAGCTTGACGAACCTTGAATTAGGCCTATGAGACTCAGTGTCTTGACAACAAAGGAATAAAACACTGGACCCAAAAGGAAGTCTACTCCTTAAGATCCCAGCTGAGACTCCCATTATACTATAGAGCTTTAATCATTTGTGATGTATCACGTTCTCGCTAAATCAAAATTCATCTAATTTCACGAGTTAGTTTGTCTGTTGCTCTTTTAGTAATTATCTTGTTAAATTACTTTGTCTATATGTTTTCTATGAAGCGTGTGTAGAACTAACATATCCACAGCGAGAAAGAGAGAGAGAGATGAATACTCCATCCTATCATTTCAAATCCTCTTTTGAACTCTAAATCCGAGATCACAAGCCCTACCTGTCTGCTGCCGTAATTAGAATTTCCATTTCAGTTTCTTCCCCTGAGCGTCCCAACACATCTATTCAAAGAATTATGAATCAACTGTGGAAGCCTCGATTATATATGTATTTGTATCAATTTGTTTTAACATTTCTGGATTAGTTTTAATTGTTTTTCATCAACCATACCTCCCTTTTTTTCTATAACGATACAGCAGTTCTTATCTTTAAAATACTTGATTTTTTTGTAAGTTTAAAAAAGCAAGCGACGTGTTAATAATAAAGAGATACCTGGATTAAAAGAGCATTTATGGTGCTTTGCTTGAATTCTGATAAAGGAGAATAATATAAAGTATTGTATACGCAAGAAGTATAAAATTCCCTGAAGGCTATAAAAATCACCGGCGCTTTCGACAGCCTCTCAGGTCAAGAAGTCAAGTAATAGCCATCGCCTTCATGCAAGTATAATTCTGTATTTACTTTCCACTGTTTGCGTAAGATGAAGATAATGTAGCGCAACTGCAGGGGCTTACGCCTGCCCAATCAGAATAAGACCATTGACACTCAACCAACCATACGAACGAGGCATGTAACGTCACGACGTTGAAGTCGTTACAGACATTTCATTCTGCAAATGAAATAATTTCAATAATATTTTTATCCTACTTTACAGAGAAAATGTCAACAGGCCTAAATTACAATTAAATTACACTTACATTACGACTTACAAAAAACAATAATAAGTATATTACAACAAAACCAATCAAAACAGAAGTAACAAATTTGAATTTGAATCGACCAGTAAATTGCAAATGGAATTGATCAATCAATACAGTTACTTACTCCAAGCTATTTAGTTGGAGGGCGCAGTCTTATTCTAAATTATTAATGGCGATCTCGAAAGAGAACCGCCCAGCTCCAGGCCTCAAGATCGAGTGTAAAACAACGATTCTTTGCGCAGATTTCCGCATGTTAAGGAATTCGTCCAGTACCTAGTTTGGCAACTAAACGACCAAATTTTATAACTGGCTAGTTCAATAATGGAAATAGAGGACGCGATTCGTGTCTGTTTACAGATAATGAAGGTAATGCCCAACAAAATGAAGGAAAACTTGGTATCGTAATCATTCCCCGAAGGAAACAGTACTTAGACACAGCTCTGATTTTGGAGAAATGTGTGACTGAACATTTTATGACGATCGTCCAAACAGAAACGGGAACATCTTACGGAAGAGGAGCGATAAAAAAGAAAAAGGAAACTAAGCAGTAGCAACTGATAATGGTGATGAAATAAGATATCAACAGATATAGTAAAAGTCAGAAAAAATTAACGGATCTCTCGTACATCTCAATGCGTTTATTTCAGTCAATGACAGAATAATAAAATTCTCTCTGCAGGGGAACTGGATTACGATTGTTAACGGAACGCAGATAGACGTCTGGCAATATTTTGTAATAGGGTTTTAGGAAATCATTCATGTACAATACACATCGTTGAAAAAATTTCTCTCTCTCTCTCTCTCTCTCTCAGATATGCACCTCAATATTTGGAAGTGATAGGCGAAGAAAATAAACTGAAATGTCCTGTTGGTTTGTAAGGTTAAAGAAACTGTGCCAGATAAGCTATTAAAAGCGAGCTCAAAACGGGAAGCTTGTTTCTGGCAAAATTGGGTAAATCTTTGAAAAAGGAACGAAAAAATGGCAAAAATGAGTAAATCTTTGAAAAAGGAACGTAAAAGGGCTAAATTGAGTAAATCTTTGAAAAAGGAGCGAAAAAAGGCTAAATTGAGTAAATCTTTGAAAAAGGAACGAAAAAAGGAAAAATTAAGTAAATCTTTGATAAAGGAACGTTAAAATCTTTGAAAAAAGGAACGAAAAAAGGCTAACTTGAGTAAATCTTTGAAAAAGGAACGAAAAAAAGGAAAAATTGAGTAAATCCTTGAAAGAGGAACGAAAAAAAAGGCAAAATTAGGTAAATCTTTAAAAAAGGAACAAAAAAAGTAGAGTTAATTTCTCGCAAAAGAAAAATACGAAATACATACATACCGGTGGCTCCAGAACTATTCCCCCAAATATTTTTTCCTTTGCTTCTTTTCACAGTAATGATACGATCAAATATGGTCCTGTTACCATCGCCATTATCGTCATTGTAATGGCCCACTTTACTCCTGAACGCCGTATAGCCCACTTTTCTCCTCAATCTTATCACCAGGCCGTTTGTTTTCATTGGACATGACAGTGACATTACTGCTGATGACAGCCTAGACTCTACACCCCTTCCCCCACACCTATCATTTCCCCTCCCCCTTCCCCCACCCCATCACTTCCCCTCCCCTCCCACACGTATCTGAATTCCGTGCAAAGACTCAGCAAGGTACAATTTCAACTTCAGGTAGTCCGGGAAATTGTCGTTGGAATTCACTTGTATTTCTTATAATGTCTAGATGGTAATAATAAATAATAATAATAATAATAATAATAATAATAATAATAATAATAATAATAATAATAATAATAGCGTTATTATCATCATCATCATCTTTACGCCTATTACTTGAATCAACACCATTCTGCAACTAATAACTTTAGTCTTAAAAATATGTATATATTCATTCCTATATCTATTCAGCTAACAATGCATTCCATGCATAATTCTCACCTACATATGTATCGATTTCTAAGGTTTCCACCTGCATTTCTTATCGGCTTATTTATTCCCTAATTTCATTTGATTACTAATATTCAAATATCTATTGTTTTTCAAATATATATAAGATTATTTTTTTAACCGTAATATCTTTCAAATGCGGCTTCCGGCTTTGAAACGAAACGAAGGAAGTGATTCTTCAAATTGCAACTGATACATCAGTTAATGAATCCGCCTTCTCGTCTTTTCCTCGGATGCGAAATGATCAGGGAAACATCGACATTGATGGGGATTAGTGGTTTCAGTGGGAGATTGGGTCATTTCCTCATTATCTCTAATCAGAGTTTTGATCACAATCTCTCTCTCTCTCTCTCTCTCTCTCTCTTCAAAATGCTAATAGTTTGAACTGGTATAAATTCACTTCACCTCTCTCTCTCGCTCCTTCTTTCCACCAAACTGCCAATAGTTTGACTACGGTATACGTTCATTCTTCTCGTCCCTCTCTCGTCCTCATCTTTCACAAATTTGCCAATTAGTTTGACCTGGTATACGTATTCACTTCTCTCTCTCTCTCTCTCTCTTTCCACAAAAATGCTAATAGTTTGAACTGGGTATATGCTCACAATTCTCGCTCTCTCTCTCCCTCTCTTTTCTCTCTCTCTCTCTCTTCACAAAATGCTATAGTTTGAACTGATTATATTGTTCACTTCTCTCTCTCTCTCTCTCTCTCTCTCACAAAATCCCAATAGTTTTTGAACTGATATATGTTCCTTCTCTCCTCTCTCTCTCTCTCTCTCTCTCTTCACAAAATGCTATAGTTTGAACTGGTATGAATTCACTTCATCTGCTCTCTCTCTCTCTCTCTCTTCACAAAATGTCAATAGTTTGAAATGAACTGGTATATGTTTCACTTCTCTCTCTCTCTCTCTCTCTCTCTCTCTCTCTCTCTCTCTCTCCACAAAATGCCAATAGTTTGAACTGGTATATGTTCACCTCTCTCTCTCTCTCTCTCTCTGTGAAAATAACAATGAAACCGAAATTGCAATCTGAATCCAAAAGATAATTTGTCTGTCTGTCTCAAGACCCGCACGAAATACTTCCATCGTCTTTGCTGCATTTTTATTCCTCTAATTGAAAAATAATAGACTCGTTGGAAAATAAACGTCCATTTCACGTCGCTTAAACGTCAAGATTGTCATTATTTTAATTCGTTTTCATTGCGATTCAATTCAACGCAACGGAAGAGAAACGACAAGCGAAATGAAGCGACGACTGATGTGAAAATTCATTATACCATTAGTAGTTGTAGGCGAAAGGATTCTGCTATGCAACGGCGTCACGCACGTCTGACGATCTCACATGAATTAGTGCGTGTTTAATAACAATTGAATTCACCAAATAATAATAATAATAAAAAAAAAACATCGAAGAACGTGACCTCGGTCTTCATCTGTCTGGCGCGTAATTTATTTCCACTGGCCTGAATGACAAGGTGAGATCATTGTCATATTTCAACACGATTTAAGTTGTTTGTTTTGCTGATTTTCTTTTGTTTTAAATAATTACGGGATTTCTTAACACGAATCAGCCTTTCTATTTTGTAACTGCATCTGCTCTGTGCTTTCGTTTTATTTATATTACATCACTTTTGTGGTAAAACACATTTATTAACCTAACGGAAGTGGCTTTTTCCGTACCACATCTATGACTGTTTTGTTTTTTGGTGTCTGGAAACCTCTGGCACTTTTCTCTGAAATAGAAACCGAATAAAGAAGGTATGTATGACGTAAAAACGTGTATATAAAAAATTAAATAATTTGAAATAATAAAAGCATATGAGTGATTTACTGCTTTTAAAAGAGGTCATTCCACCTTTCTAAATGAGATTCATATGCGGGACTCTGTTGTGGTTGAAAGCAGTAAACGTCTCACCAAACCCAATGGCTGTCAGTCCTCACAGGCCGATAGATGTTTTTCCGAGAACATGACTGAACAAATGCGTTACTGGTAAATCAAGAACTGATATGATACCTCCTGATTTATAAAGTTTTCCTTGAAAGTTACATAAGCGTGTATCCCGTAGGGGGGTAGTGCCGTCAGTCAATCAGTGCACCTTCGGTGCAATGTAGGCATTACTTAAGGTTCTTTGCAGCATCCTTCGGCCCCTAGCTGCAACTACTTTCATTCCTTTTACTGTACCTCCGTTCATATTCTCTTTCTTCCATCTTACTGTCCACCCTCTATTAACAATTGTTTCATGATGCAACTGCGTGGTTGTCCTCCTCTTACACCTTTCAAACCTTTTACTGTCAATTTCCGTTTCAGCGCTGAATGGCCTTAGTTGCCCCAGTGCTTGGCATTATGCAAAAAAAAAAAAAAAAAAAAAAAAAAACTACATAAGCGTGGTTTAACGGAACTTAATACAGAATGAACATACGTTATTTTTGGATACGAGTTGGAGCTGCTCTACTGTAAAAGGATGTTTATGAAAATGTTGATACCATGCTAATATAGAAAGTTACTAGAAATTTTTTTTTTTTAACTTTTATTTAGAAAATATACATTATAGTTTCTTACAATTTATAATATTGTATATCATTACAATTTATTTACATAAATGAAATTATTAATTACAAAAAAAGAATGGACATATTGGGAAGTAAAGATTTTTTTACATTTATCCCCAAGTGCTTTTAACAATACAAATCTTATTTTGCACATTCTACTTCTTATGAACGAAATCATACTTAACTCATCTGTTAAGGCATTACTTTATGAATGTACCAAAATTCCAGTTTATATATTCACTTATTAAAATCATTGCTGTATTTTTTATCTTTTTTGAGTATGTTTGAAAATCTAGTTTTAAAACCTTTAGAAAACTTACAGTATTTATCTTACAAACCTGGCTCAATATCGTTTTTCATCCAGTTTACAACTGTTCTCTTCAATTTACAAAAATAAACTAAATGCATAATTGTTGTTTTTTCAGCCTCTCCACAATTACTACACAGATAATTATCAGTTATGTTCATCATAATAACCTATCCTTTGTAGCTAAGACTTCATGTATATACTTGAACAATATTTCCCTGTTTATTGGATCAATCCACTTATTATTAAAATTTTCCCAAACAACATTCCAGTTAAACAATGGATAGTTTTCTTCAATATTTGGTAGAATTGATTCACCACTCATCATGTAACAATAAATATGTTTCGATTTTAGCAAAGGATAGGTCTTTATCTTTATTACAGAATGAAGTATCTTTATTAATTTGTCATAATATGTAGTGTTAAAAATTGTGGATTCCGTAAATCTGTTAAAATCAACAAGGTAAGAAGTCTCAGCTTACAATAATATGTAGTGATTTCACATCCTATTGCTTTGTTAATAATACATTTGTAAAAGCTGCTAAAAAGCATGCAATTTGCTTTCACAGTTAGATTTACAATCCCGCATCCTCCTTGCCTCTTTAGGAGGTACATGGTTTTCCTTTTGATGGGCTGATAATTCCCATTCCACAAATATTTGAAAATACACTTTTCTATACATCTACCAACATCAGCTGGAACTGGATACACCTGGGAAATATACCATGCCTTGGATAGTACAGTTACATTCACTAGTACACTCTTTTGGAATAAAGTTAGTCTTCGTTTATAAAGTGGCCCTAACATTTTCAAAATATTGTCTTTGGTGTTTTCCCAGTTCAACCGTACAGATTGTTCATAATCATTATTATGGATTATACCTAGGATTTTAAAACTGTCCATTTTCCTTTCTATCCCGGTTTCTGGCCAGTCAACTTTATCTTTCCATGATCCAATTCCCACCGCCTGGTATGTTTTCTTTTTGTTAAGTCTCGCTCCACTTGCTTCTTCATACTCACTAATGACCCGTGAAGCTTTCTTAATACCTTTTAATTTATTTACAATAATAGTGCTATCATCAGCAAAGCCAACAACAACAGTTTTTAACCCATTTGGAAAGTCTGGAGAAAATACTATTCAACTTTAGCCTTCAGCATTCTGTACAATGGTTCTTGAGCTATAACAAATAAAATCATTGATAATGGGCAACCCTGTCGAACAGACTTTCTTATAGGAAATGTATCGGATATATGGCCATTTGTGGATATGCAACTTTTGGCATCCTTATAAAGCATTTTAATTAAGTTTACAAAATCTAAGGAAAATCCAAGTTTGGACAGTATCTCAAAGAGAAAGTCCAGATTAATCCTGTCGAATGCTTTGTACCAATCTAGGTTTATTAGGGCAGCTGGCTTGTTCTCATTATTCAAGTAGTATATTATATCCCTTAACAATGTGTTACAATTATTTATTGACCTTCCAGGGACAGCACAGAACTGTTCCTTTGATACGAATGTTGAAAGCATTGACTTTAATCTGTTTGCCACAACCTTTGCTATAATTTTGTAATCTACGTTTAACATGGTTATAGGTCTCCAGTTATTAAGATCACACTTATCTCCACCCTTTGGTACAAGCTTAATAATTCCCTTATTTGAGTCTTTCCACATTTCAAATTTAGTAAATGTATATCTCAGTACTTTCAGAAATTCGTTTTTTATAATACTCCACATAGTTTTGTAGAATTCGATAGCTAATCCATCCATACCAGGGCATTTCCATTTTGCATTCCACATATAGCTTTCCAAACCTCTTTCTCTGTTACTTCAGCCTTCAGGGTCAAATTCATGTCGTCATCTATGACCGCGTTCATAGTTTCAAGAAATTTATATTTTAATTCAGAGTCAACAGCTTCTTCTTTGTATAGATTTGTATAAACTCAATATATTCCTTTGTATAGACTTTGTATCTGATACATATACACCCTCCTTTTCACAAAGTTTAACGATACTAGTTTTCACATTCTTTTCTTTTCCTATCAAATATGTAGATATTTTTTCACCATTCATTCTTTCATCAAATTCTAGCTCTTATCTTAAACCCATTCACATATTTCATCTTCAATCAGATTTATTCTTTCTTTAAGTTCCTCTATTTTTTGAAAACTATTGCAGTTGCAGAATGGATCCAATAATTTCTCCTTAATTCTGTTTTCAGCAAATTCAGTAACCCAAATCTCTCCTGATTAATAGTTTTTTTGAGATTTTAACGAAAAAGAGTCTAAGTTGACCCTTTGCATAATTCCACCAATCTAAAATTGAATGAAATTGTAAATCACCTATTTTCCCTTTCAAATTCCCCCAAAAATGAGTAAAGTTTTCCATTGTTATAGAGTTACTTAGATATTTGTATTCAATTTCCAGTATCCCTTGCCAATACTAATATCATTGTCCCCCATCTTAATCTTAACCCTAACAGAATTATGATACACCAACTCAATGGTATATTTTCAGATTCAGTTACATTATTTCTCAGATCTCGTACATATATACGATCAATCCTAGAGCCATAGTTATGCCTTATATACGTATACTCTATCAAACGATTTGTTAAGAGCCACACATCTCTTAGCTGCAAATCATTTTTCAACTTTTGAAGAGCTTCAGAACTAATATGGTTATCATAGTTAGAACAATCTCTCTTACTTGTTATACTGTTCCAATCGCCCCCTATGATCACATTTCGTAAATTGTTTCTCAAGTAATACAGCATAACATTTAAGAACAATTCCTCCCTTTCCTTTTTCTTATTTGTCCCAGAAGGGGCATATACATTTACTAATCGGAAATCTGTTCCTTTATAGGAACATTTTACACTGATTATTTGACCCTTTACATCCATCTCATGATTCAAAACCTTCACTCTTGACTTTTTATTGAAAAGGATAGCTGTGCCTCCCTTCAGCAAGAAAGTTGGATTCAGTATGATATCGCAATGCTTTTCAACATACTCAAGTTGCGATATTTCTTTGACATTATGTTCTTGCACAAATATTACATCCAAATGATAAAAATACATAAAATCAATCAATTTAATCTGCTTATGATCCATACATAGACCATTAACATTAATAGTTGCTAAATTTAGGTAAGTGAAGGCTCCAAATATAAGAAGGAATCTCTTCATCTTTCATCTAATTTAAAACGTTTATTCACAGGCAATTGACTTGTCTCATCTTCAGAACTACTTTTGGGTTCATCGAGCACTGATTTACCTTCATCCATGTTCGGCTCGGAGAGCACACCACTATCCTTGGTTAACCTCAGACGAATGCCTGTACTTGGTTCGTCACTAATTGTAGCTTGCCACATTCCGTCTTCACTCATGTTTCCAAAATTTAAAACACTGTCTATTGTATGTTCTTCGTCATATTCAATGTTACTTCTTTCGTTTGCTTCATGTTCCTGAATTTCATTCTCCACTTCTTTGATTGGCTCCTCTTCATTTTGTTCTTGGCTTAATTGAAAGTCCATTTCCTTTCCGATGTCAGCCTCATCAGCGTGGATTTCTGCTTCTATTGTCGAAATAATGTGTCCTTCGTCAGGTGATACAGGGTTTTCATAACCCTTCAGCTGCTTCGTCGTCTTGTCTTTCCTTAGGCGTTTCCACTTCGTTCATTTGTCCATCTTCAGTCCTTGTCTCAGTGGGCGTTCTCGTGCTTTCATCACTTAGTAAGTCTGAATGAACGTTTCCTACGACTAGTTCCTCTCTCTCTCTTTCATTCTGCGACTTTGCTCTGCCTTCATGCTCTTCGTCCCCTCCATTATTGTTCACATTGGATGTATTCTTTTCATTTCTTTGTATTTCAGGAAAATCACCTTCATTAAAAATGTAATTTCTCTCAGTTAGATTTATATTGCAGTCCTTCACTAAATGACCTTCTTTGCCACACTTATAACACGTTCTTCTCTGTTCACTGTAAAGAAAAGTTAAATTGTAGCCACCAATATAAATTGATGAAGGGATATTTTCTCTAACCCTCATCTTTGCCATGCGAATGCCACTGAGTAAACCTTCGAAAGGTCCAACTGCGTATTTGTTATGCCTTAACTGATCTACCTTTCCATACCTATTCAATATATCTATTATTACTTGATCGTCCATCTCGAAAGGTGCGTTCCTTATTGATACAAATGACACTTGCGAACTTAAATTCACAACCTTCACTGAGTCTGTATCATTTATCTTGATAACCTTATCCTCAAAATTCTTCACAACATCTGTAAATATATCTGCTGAGATCAGTTTTACTACAATCGTATTTCGACTTATATTCTGAACACCTTTTATGTCACTAATCTTTAATTTCATATCCCCTGAATAAAACATTACCAACCATTTCCATGGTTGCATAAGGTGTTGTAAAATGCAGGCCTATGGAGTCCTTTCTCCTGAGAGCATTTGTATTAAAACCCATCTTAATGAACCCGCTTTATTTGCGGGCTAACTAGCAGTACTGTTTAGCCGGGAAAGGGAGGTGAGAGGAGGGGTGGGTGGACGGGAGAGAGGGAGGGACGCCGCTAGCCACTAAACCCCCCGAGGCAAATCGCCTCAGGGCATATCGTTAACCGGCCAAGACTCTTCTTCTATTAGGAGTGTATCAATTTACCTAAATTACATCACTGTTTTAGCACGTAAGGCACTGCAAAGCACCGCACTAAAGTCACATCACTGTTATGCACTGCTGGATCAGTAGAAAATCGAGTGTAAATCCCTGGGATAAGCTCAAAAATGAGAAATACAGGAGCACTCGTAAACGTGTGTTCCTTGGAAAACCGCCTGTCTTCTTCTTCCTCCCAAGTTACTAGAAAATGAGATCATACTATAAACGCAGGTAGGGTAAATGTAAGCCACAATCCCTGACTTCCGTTGTCTCGTAAGTATTTCAGTTAGTCTAAATGTTACGATTCTGTAAAAAAATAATGTTATAATATTGTAACACCAGTTAAAGTGGCCTATCTTATCTTTTGTAAAGAATGAAGACTGATTCTGCGGTTGGAAGTGAAATCTGAAATATGTCTAATTGGCAACCGCGCGACCTGGGCAATTTGTCATATTATATGGGAGGAGATATAGAAGGGAGAGCTTGGACAAACAAGTGCCGATCGTGTGCACATAAGGCGCCATTGTTATGCGATGATTTTCAGAAATGGCAGCGGCATCAACTGCAGAGACAAGCGGCAGAAAAGCCACTTCTGGCACCCAGTGCTGGCTGCTGGGCCATCAACTGTCACTTACAGAAATAAGATCCCAAACAGGGATTCACATTTCAAAAGTAAGAGACCAATAATTTTCATTCATGAAAAACTTTATGACTGGGTTGAAATAACCTCTATATTAACTAATAAACTAATGAATGTTGTAATAAGCTTTTTATTAAAGCCTATTTGACATTAAATTCATGTAGCTTAATAACTGAACAAGAGGGTTACCATAAATCCATATAATCATGGTTAAGCCTGACAATTTTTCCTACTACTAGTACAACAATATACGTAGTATCATGAGGCCTAGATCCAGGCCTGCTGTAGTTTTAAGTGTTAATGAAGTGTTATACTGTTATCTATATATTATCAATAAGTTCTCAAACCTGGTAATGGAGAAGACTGTTGAATTTGATCTGCCAGAACACTCAAAAGGTAGTTTCTTCAATTTTACCATTATCATTGTTACCCAAAAGGATACTTCAAGTAAATACTAAATTAAAGTTTTAAAGTAAATTTTTTACCAACTAGCTAGTCTACCAGGGATGATCATCAAATAACCAAGGGTAACCTACCAAAGCCTAACCTTAGCTTAGCGAATGTAGCCTAACTTAGCATAACCCTCAGGAATGCTAATTTTTCTATCTGTCCCCCTCCACAGACTATGAAATACAGCTCAAGTCTGGGCTACCTATGAAAGTCTAAGTTATTCTTAGAGGCTAAAGACTACAATCTAAATAGTCTCTGTTGAGTTACTACAGGTCAGTATGACTGTGACATGTTACATAGCTTTATATATGGTTACTATATGTGTACAAACTGCAGAATATAGTGTTTATTAGTAAATGGATGTTTTGCCATGTTTATTTCTCTAACAATATCCAAGTGCCTTTATATTAGATTCCGTATTGAATTGTGTTTTATTTTTCGATAAATTTCTTTAATGGAACCCCTCATTTCATAACCGAAGCTTTTTCAGAATTACTTGATTATTATCTTTCTTTACTGGAACAAATACTTTTATGCACAGTATTGTTTAGTTTTTTGCTCAAGAAACAATCACATTTCTCGTTATCAAGAAAAATATTCTTAAAATTTATAAAAACTGGATTTTCAATACTTTATCTTTTTCTCTACACCCGTAATTCCTAACTGAAAGTTCAAACATGTTTCTGTATTGAATGCTGTATTGGAAATTTGGAAATAACAAGCAACAAAAATCAATGCTTTAAAGACTAAAACAGTACTGTAAATTTATTGTGGATCTATAATACTTTATGGCTGAACTGTAGAAGAAATATACCAACAAAAATGAATATTTTTATTTCTGCATACAGTAAATGGTGGGCCATAAAAAAAAATCATTTGACAGTCTTCACATTCTAAAAAGCAGGGTGGTTCCCAAACTGGGGAAAATTTTCCCCTGGGGGAAAATTTGAAGCTACCAGGGGGGAAATAATTACACTACCTACTAACTAAAAAAAATCTCACTGATTTAATTCTAAAGTAGAAGAGCAAACAAAAGTCCTTTTGTTTGTTACAAACCGCTCTCTCTGGCTATGCAATTAGTTGTTACTAACCGCTGCTCTCTATCCACTTTACTCTGTAACTATATGTTTATCAATATATTTGTACATTTGAGAAATAAATTAGTAAATAGTCAAAGTGTGTTTTAACTACTCTTTCCCTCATACACATAGAGGGGGATATCTGGATGGTTGAACTGTGTGCAGGGGGAAATGACAGAAAATAGTTTGGGAACCACTGTATCTGAAGAGTACAGGGTTTTCCATTAGGTTGTTTGAGTTGCGTCACTGTTACAAACCGGTTTGGCTATAATAGTAGGTTGTCCAATCTCTCCAGTATTTGTATGGAGAAGTGTGTGAGTGGAAGGATCCATATTGTAATTTTTGAAGATTGGAAAACCCTATAGTAAATCGAAATGCATATCTGAATCTTACCGGTTTCACCTATCATATACATTAACAGTGTCTACACGTAACTGAAAACTAGTTTAGTTTTATGACGAAATCAGACCTAGCGCAAGGGGATTAAAGGGAAAACCCCCCTTTCTGAGTGAAAGGTTAAAGGCTATAATAGAAGGAACTAATGTAGAACCAGTGTTGTCATTAATACCAAAATAAATATGCCATGTTCCTGCACCAGCCATGCAATATATGACGACTGTGAAACTTACGAACTTGGAGTTCAAACACATATACGTACACACTCATGTACGGGTATGAGTAGTACATATCAATTTCTGGGTTCTGTCATATTCTGAAATTTCCTTAATGCTTCCGATTTTTCTTAATTCCTTCGGTGTTCCTTACTGTACAAGGAATGAATATCACTTCTTTCAGAGTTAAAATTTTCTCTCTGAAATCTTTCTTTATTGTACTTTTGCATCTCCTAGGCCTACGCTACAGAAAAACATTACATTACGTTACTCGTCGAATTTGGCAACAAAGAGACATTTGAATTTAGTATTGGGACTTCTGTAAGATGCAGAGGTGACAGACGTATGGAATTTTGAATTCCTGTAATTGCAGAAGTTTAATAACACTTTTCCCGATGAAATACAAAGTTTATTTATATTAAACTACTTTACAAAAACATAAACTGGACATTCCCTAAATAGTAGTAAGTTGCTTGTTTTAGACGTTCTGTAGTCCACACCAAAGTGAACATCAGCCGACGGTTGTTAATTAGGTGATGTTGGCGGCATCCAGAACATGATTCATAGTCAAATAATAACAACAAGAATTGCAAAGTGAGGTTATAGAGATAAATTGCACTCACCATCGTCTTCATCGTCGGCATCCTAAGCGTATGTTTATACATACGCTTAGACCAACTCCTCAGACCGTTTGCAAAGTCGTTTGTGTCAGCGCGGCTTAATAAGCCGTTTATGCTCAAAACACTAGACAATGTTTCCTTTGCAAACTGTTTTTTTTCTCTCTCTCTCTCGTCACGAGTTTTTTGAAATAACGATAAAATTTAAGATTAATTTGAGCAAACTGGGAAACAGTCCAAAACAAGCCAAACATGTTTACACAGCTCTGCTTGTTTCCTTCCACTACAAAAGGTTTAGTCTGAACCCCCCCCCCCCAAACATGGTACAATATCTGTATTGTAATAAGGTTTATACGTAAGCTGAAAATTAATATATTAAGTTATGGAAAAATTACAAATTGTAAATTACATAAAAAAAATCCCCAAACCTTCTGAAATCCATCTAAAGTTTTGTTAGAGTAAATGAACTTAAGTAAAACAATAGACCTACATTTGCCAGTTTGCTTACCGAGACCTCCGGCACCAAGAGAACAACTCATCTAGTGGACCTAAACTACTGGTATTGGCTAACGCTCTTTCCTTTATATCAAGTCTTTCAAAATACTTGAACATGCTTCCTATAATTCCATGTTCTGTGAAAAAAGTGGTATTATTCCTAAGAAGCTTCGTAACAGTGGACTCTAAAAGTCCATGAAAATTTCATATATTTAGCGCACCAGATCATCTCTATACCAGAACATTGCTTGACATTTCATATTTAAAGTCCCTTTTCCTTTTAGTTTTACTTTATTCATATACAATGTTTTAAAAATAAATTTTCATATCTCGTCGTCATCTCGCCCCCCCCCCCCCCCCCCCGCCCGTTTTTTTTACTGCTCTCTCTCTCTCTCTCTCTCTCTCTCTCTCTCTCTCTCTCTCTCTCTCTCTGTCTGTCTCAAATACTCATACTCGACTTCCTTCACCTTATAGCTACTAATGACTAAACTATCATTTCCTGCCTTCCTGCCTGTCAGTCTGTTTCCGTACTTTTCCCAACATTTGCCGATATTAATCAATGTTAACTTAAAACCAGAAATTACCATTACACGATGCTTGTCAGTTTCAGCTAATTCCTAATTTGCGAGGTAAAATAATGTGGAGTTTCTTTTGGTCAAGATTAATTTACATACTCAGCTAAACATTAATTATATGCTGAAAGGTATAACATGGTGGAACAATATGAGCACTATATATTAAAACTAATACACTAATATTGATCACTACGATTATCATTTCTATGATAAAAAAATGTTTGTTTTGTTGTATTCTTTAATTGTGCAATTGATGGGTAAAGCTTTATGATACTTCAAAGTATAACATTTATATCTTCTAATAGAAGACAATCTCAATATTGCTTTTATCTTTTATCTTTCGGTCTTAGCACAAACACGGAACATTGTACGACAATTGATATGACTTAAAGACAGAAAAAATGATTATTTTCATCCAGTGTCATTCACCAATATATAAATTGGGTCTCATCTCAGGGGAGATCTAAAGGGGGGGACATTTCCCCCTTAATGAGTAGTACCGCCAGTGCAGCCTCATGTGGTGCACTGTAGGCATTACTTAACGTTCTTTGCAGCGTGCCTTCGGCCCCTGGCTGCCACCCCTTTCATTTCTTTTACTGTACCTCCTTTCATATTCTCTTTCTTCCGCCTTACTTTCCACGCTCTCAGTGATGTCGGGGACCTTTCTGTCAGATTGTCTTTCCTCTTTCATTAAGGGGCATTTGCTCCTCATTTCCTCTTGGAGTGAGAGAACCAAGGATCTAGAGAGAGAGAGAGAGAGAGAGAGAGAGAGAGAGAGAGAGAGAGAGAGAGAGAGAATCTAAATGTCTCTGCACAGAGACTGAAGGACAGGGTAACACACACACAGATTTCATTTTAAGACAAACGTGGACACTGTTGTTACTAACTTGTCTATAAACTATGGGAACTCAAAACAAATTTATAGCATCTCTATATTCGGAGATAAACTGAAGTTGTCTCTCTTAAATTCACCCATTAGCTGAATCTCATGTTTGGCTTTATGGCGTCATTTTATAACTTTGTCTTACTGTCAATTTATCTGCCTGTTTAGTCCCTTTTCTCTATGACGTTCTGCATGGTTCTCATCCTTCTTGAAAATGCAGAACAAAATATAAACAGAAAAACTACAATAGTAATGGACACTAACACAAATTCATCGTTGTCTGCTCTAAATGGTTCTGCGTTTATTTTCCAATAAGGTATCATCCTGTGCAGATCATTAACACAGGATAAGCGTTACCCTTCCAACAAATGGCCTCTATAGTTTAAAACATGGCCTTATAACCCCATCGCTTTCATAGGCCTAACCTCACGGTTGTACGAGATTAATAATACAAGTCATTTTTAGACTCATCAACATAAAGAAGATGGAAACGTAATTGGACCTCCTAGGGATGGACTTTAGTCCTACTCAGAGGAAGAGGTCTACTGGGACTCAAATGGCATTAGGACAGACCTGTGTCAATAAAATACTGTTAGCATCAATATCTGAGATTTTTTTTAATGGCTTCAATGAGAGAATGGGGACCTAGACGGACCTTTATAAAAAGTTACGTTTTGGAAAATATATTCGTTCACCCATAGACTTCTCTCCCTTGGGAAAGATGGCTCCAGTGAATGTTTACCTTATTATTCCTCAACCAAAGTCTGAGGTGGGGCTGCTGGCAACAAAAACTCCATTACAAGATAAAAGAACAATCACTTGAAACTATTTTGTTTTCGTAAGAAAATTTCATCGGGATATTTTAAAATCATGAAGAAACAACGACTTAAAACTACTTTGTTTCTATGAATAAGAATGTTTTTAACAGGCTATTAAGGAAGCAGTACGAAAAAGGGCCCCCCCCCCCCTCATTTGCAAGTAACAAGACAGGCAACAATTGCATGCACACCTCCTTAATGCTTTAAAACAAGTCAAAAGCTATCATGTTGATTAATTGATCACTAATTCTAATATATTATTTATAATCGAATATATATATATATATATATGATTATATAATATATATATATATCTAATATATATTATATATATATATAGATATATATTTAAGCTACAACTGCCTTTTAATGTCTAAACTCACTCGCCGGAACTAATATATTTTCATATGTTAAGCCGAGGGGAATTTTCAGTTGATAAGAAATTCGTCCGTTAACATAAATGAAAATATATTAATTCCGAGTAAAGGGAATTAGATAGTAAAGGATATTTGTAGCCTAATGCGTATGTATACATCACGGTGATGTGATAAGACTCATAAATATGTATATATATATATATATATATATATATATATCATATATATATATATATATAGTTATATATATATATATATATATATATATATATATATATATATATATATATATGAATATATATATACACATATGCACTAGATATATCTAATTTCATTGACAGATCCGCTCCCTGCCTTTCTTCTCTCTCTCTCTCTCTCTCTCTCTCTCTCTCTCTCTCTCTCTCTTCTCTCTTCCCCCCTTTGGCTATATTCAAATCCCCCAAAGCATAATTCACGTTGATTCCCCTCCCGGGAATATCAGTGTATCATTCATAAAGAAAATGGCCTATAAATCCCTTTCAAAAGGGACAATTAATATTCCACATTTTTCAGTCACTGCTGATACTGCCAAAGTAAGAACTCCCCTGACGCGGATTTGTTCAACGTCGGAAGTAAATCATGCGCCTTGCAAAGGTTGACCAAGAGACTATAATATGTGTAAAGCGTGTGTCTGCGTTGTCTTCTTTTGTGCGTGTATGCGCACGCGCATACGATTGTTATGCTTTGAAAAACAACTATAGAAAGCAATGAATCATATAAGTTTTCCTTAACTGCAAAAAGTCAAAAAGATAACAAACTTTTGTGTACTTTCTCGAAAAAGTGAAGGAAAAAATTCACACATACATGTGTGTGAAATTACATGTGAGTTTACTTCTGTGAAAGAGAGAAGGGTGAAATATATTCTCTTCATGCGCTAATTAGCATTTTCATCAATTACAAAAGTATTTACTTCGTAGCAGAACTCGAATAATTGTCGGAGGGGAGAGATAGAGAAAGTACCCTGTGGGAAATAAATATTGCTTCTGTTTAATATGATAAATTAGGACGTTTCCTCTTCTTAACACAGAAACGCAATTAACACAGAACAGTGCAATCAAGACTGTTAGGTTTTGCGCGAATTAAAGCCCGAAGTATTTCCCTTCCCCTTCGGACTTACTCTATTTTTTTTTTAACCTTCCGTTCGTTTTTCATTTTATTTAGTGAATGAACTCGGCTGTTGAAAGTTTTTTTATATATATAAAATGTAGTTTACCTTTGCTAAAAAGAAACTGAATCTTATTTGCCGATGGAACCGAAAATCAGGATCTTTGGATATGAAAACTAAGCCACTTATATTACGGAAATGAACTTACAAGTACTGGTACATTGATAAACAAATATTTTCGTTCATTTTATAAAATGATTACCATATACAAATCAGTTCGTAAAAAAAAATATGTCTGTGAAACATCTTTTAGAGATGAGAGAGAGAGAGGGAGAGCGAGTTTTGAGAAGAGAGATAGAGAGAGAGAGAGAGAGAAGGAGGGGAGAGAGAGAGGAGAGAGAGAGAGAGAGATCGAGAGAGAGTTCATGGGAGGAATGGTTCGACCATGGGCCACTGATTCACGGGTTTGTAAGAATCTTTATTTATCGTACCAAAAAGGGTAAAACAAAAGAGGACAAAATAAAGAACAAAACACCAAGATTCGAAATCTCAATGGTTTTGCCCAATATCGGCACGTAAAGAGTCGACAGTCTTATGTCGAAGATCGTCAGAAGAGCCGAAAGGACAGACATAAAGCGCGGAAAAGCGAAGAAGCCGGATGTCTGCACAAGTTGGAAGGCGAATGAGGAATCTTTTGCCCAACTGAAGATGTTGACGTTTCCACTAAATAACCGGTGATCAGGCAGATTTGGCGAATGGCAGTGTTTAGGCCAATCAGTTTGCAGACGTGTTTTATTTTAGGTTCATCTAGCAATTGGGAGGCTGTTTCCTGGGCAGTATTTATTTAAGCAAAGGACATTTTATATGCAAAAAGCCATCGAGTTGTTAAGCTAACCATATTTACACCATATTTGACATATGTATCACTCGTAGCTGATATACACATTGTAGTTATAAATTAAAAGTAAGAATGACTTACACAACAGAGAGTAATGGCATGAATAACAGATATTAAATGCTTATAATTATACTCGCAGAATAGCAACTCCAAACAACTTCCACACTATTATTTCTTATATATGAACATCAACCTTTTTTGTCTCCGTCTCTTGGGAACGAGACTAAGTAGTACCAGGCCATCTGTAAACTTCGCTGGAGCTGCCAGCGAGAATCGTGAACGCGTCCTCAAATGCTTCTCTGATTCGGAGCAAATTTCGGCCCAAATCGCTTCTGCCCAAATTGAGCCCAGAAAGGAAAAGCGAGACGATATTTTTAGTCTTCTATTGTACGTTGTCTGCTCGTCCGCACTTTTTCTGACCGCCCAGATCTTAAAACTACGGAAGCTGCAAATTGGTATGTTGTCATCCACCCTCCAATCATCAGACAGACCAAATTGCAGACCCTCTAGGCCTCCTGGAAGTTCTTATTTTATCTATGGTTAAATTTAGCCATAATCGTGCGTCTGGCAACGCAAGAACAAAGGCTACCACAGCCAGCTGAGAGCTTCATGGCCTGCGGCTCGTGACAAGGATTATGCCGAGATCACCAATAGATAAATTTATTTTCGGTGGCCTAAATTATACGCTGTACAGAAAAACATGAATGTTATTATCATTTTTGGTTCTGGGTATTTGGGCATGTTGATTATTGCGCTTGTTTTACGTACTTGTTCATTAAAGGCTGAGCTTCAGTGAGGGCGAACAGCTCTTCTTAAAAGAAAGTAGGAGAGAAAGCGCAACATGAAAATATCCCAAGAGCGGAGGTGAGGTGTAACTCATTGTTAGAAACCAGTGACGACCCGCCCGGGAAGGGATTTACTCTACTTAAGGGACTCATCCCTTTCATAAGTGATAGGATTCCAACAGAGCTGTTCGGGTTTCAATTATCTCTGTTCTCTTTGGAGCATAATTCAAGTTGATTTCTTTCTCTGGCCTCGTCAGTCTGCGCTGAAAGAACGTGATAATGTCAGTCTATCTCTCTCTAAACTACATGATGTATCAATAAAACCTTTCCTGAAATACTTTAGCGAGAGAGAGAGAGAGAGAGAGAGAGAGAGAGAGAGAGAGAGAGAGAGAGAGAGAGAGATGAGGGGAACTCTATTACACTTCATTTCTTTTCCAAGGGGAAACTTGTCGAAATTTACCTAAAGTATCATAACCTTCCGTATCCCCTATGTATCCAGAGGGGGAAAATATTGGCCGCCAAATAGCTTAAGTAAACTTCGCCTGCAGTTTCGCAATTTGCGAAGGAATTAGAAAAGGCGGAGATAAACTATGGCGACCTCGATAATTTAAAAGATTTAAGTTGTGCAACTATAATTCTCTACTGTCTGAACTTTTTTTTTTTTCTTTTTTTTTTTTTTTTTTTTTGTATGGTGTTTTTTACGTTGCAAGGAACCAGTGGTTATTCAGCAAACGGGACCAAACAAACCAAAACCGTTATAACTCTGGTTGTATGAATTATTTGAAAGGTATGCTGAGTTTGCTATTTTGGTTGTGATTTATTTCAAACTGGGATTTTTTTTGTAGCAAGTTCTACATAATATACGTATTTTTTTTAAATCATGCTAGAGCAGGGATATCAAGTTAATACGCGACTGAACGTACTTCAGTGAGTAGCAGAATTTAATATATAAAAGCATATTTCAATGAACTGAACACAGTTGAGTGAGTAGGAGCCATCAATAAATAAAATCATATTACAATGAACTGAACACAATTGAGTGAGCAGGAGCTATCAATGAATAAAAACATATTTCAATGAACTGAACACAATCAGTGAGTAGGAGCCATAAATAAACAAAAGCTAATTTCAATGAAATGAACACAATTCAGTGAGTAGGAGCCATCAATAAATAAAAGCGTAATTCCACTTAATAAATAAAAAGTCAGAATCGGTTTGTTGAAAGGCACCAATGAAACACCGAATAAACCTCTTTCCTCTTCAGATCCCTAATGAATGAATGGATTTCATCACGAGGTGGAGAGAAAAAGAATGAAATAAATCAGTGAAAAACACAACTTTCAAAGAGTTCAGTGAACGATAAGGACCAGTTTGTGACACTTGGAAAAATAGAATTAATTGATGAATCACCAATTGCAACCTCATAAAAAGGTCAGTTGATTGGTTTGTGTGTAATAGGTGATGGTGGTTTAAATGCATTAACACGCGCGCGCACACAAATACACACACACACACACACACACACACACACACACACACCCCATACATACATATATATATATATATATATATATATATATATATATATATATATATATATAAAGTTAGTTTTGGGACTATTTTTTAGATATTCGTTATACGTCAGAACTGTAGTCTTATGAGTAAAAGTATCAGTACAATATAAATATATAGAGCCGCATAAACACCAATTTCCAAGATATTTCCTTGGTCAGAAAAAGATTCAAAACAACTTATTTTTAGGGTAACGTTACTTCCGAATTCCGTTGGGAAATAAACAGTTTTAATTTTTGTTGAACCTTCACCTGCTATTCTTGCCAATTCATTTGCAGAGCAAATACTCGCTCTCGGATGCAAGTTGCTTTGCGCGAGTTTATTTGTCTGTTTGAAATCGTGTTTCCAAAGATTGCAGATATATTGGAATTTATTCTGAGGTCAATTTTGAATTATTCAGTTTTTTGCCGCGTGTTTCTCAGTGTTTTAGTGTGTTTATTCATACACCATTTGTGTGGTGACTTGTTTTTCTCAACTGTTATTTGAATAATGTCTGTTCCTTTCATTCTTTTCTCTTATGTTTTCTCCTCTTCGGTATTTTCCACTTTGTCCGCACATCGAGAGTGATAATAATAATAATAATAATAATAATAATAATAATAATAATAATAATAATAATAATAATAATAATATAATAATAATAACAAATCGAGTATTTCTACTATTACCCATATTCGACTCACTAAAATAAGCAAACTTAATTGACAGGTTGCCAAAGGGATAAACCAGACACCTTCTCCATCAATACACCTTTGAAGATAGACTTCTTTTCATAGGATCTTATCTACATGAACAGAATACAAATAACAATAAAATAAAAAAAAACAGAAAAGTGAGAACTGCAACGGTGCAATACGGAGGCCATACCTTGAGCAGAACTGTTGTGATTCTGCTGTTTACTTTCCGGATGTGCACGAAGGAATTCATACCAACACATTTGTTCTTTCTTCAACGTGGATTTACGTGTATTAATTAAGATTATCCGTGATTACACACACATACACACACAAATATATATATATATATATATATATATATATATATATATATATATATATATATTATATATATATATATATCCACATGGAAACGAAACATTCGGTATAAATCCTGACCTGTTTCGCCCTCAATTTCCGACATCTTCAGGAGGACCAATGCACAGTGGAAGAAAATGTACAGTGTATGTACTACAGTGACAATGCAAACGAAGATACAGACGACTGTAAACAAATACTATTCACTCCTGATAATTCAGATAAAATAATTCACAGAATCCTTTGGTAACTTATAAATACTTCTAGTCCGTTACAGCCTTTTGAATTATCCTCTCTCTCTCTCTCTCTCTCTCTCTCTCTCTCTCTCTCTCTCTCTCTCTCTCTCTCTCTCTCTCTCTCTCTCCCCTGATGTCATCAAAATCTCAAACAGTCAATATCGAGAATAAAAGGAAAGAAGGAAATACATTTCTACAAACGACATAAGAAATGTGATTATCATTGTTTATCAATGACTTCTTGCGAGATACATATAATCGTTACTATTTGTTTTCTGATATATTCCGGAACAACAGGTACGTTTATACAGTCTCAGAGAGGGGAAGCAAATCTTGCAATTGTGCCGTGTGGGAACAGGGAATTGTGGCGTGTGGGAACAGGGAATGGAATTCCCCTTTGCATTCCTAAGGGAGAGTAACAGACTGACCAGACACAATGTGATTCACTCTACGGATAGGACCATTTCACTCCGTATTTCTCGCAACAAACCAAAATAAATTTTCATTCTACTCATAAAAGATGGTTCACTCGAATAAGAAACAAAATTAAATTCCTTTGATGAATTTTAGGGGAAATTTCGCTGGAAGTGAAAGATGGCAATAATCTAAACAAACAAATATTGCAGGCAAGAACGCTGGGTACAATTTGCTTTGGTTCCGTTTCGCAAAAACGAAATGAAAACTTCTTTTTGGACAACATAAACAATAAATAGTAAGTCTAAACTTTTGTAGAAATATAATTTAAAAGATTTAAGTTGTGCAACTATAATTCTCCACTGTCTGAACTTTAAAAGAAAAAAAAAATTAGTTTGTTTTTTATAAGGTGATTTTACGTTGCATGGAACCAGTGGTTATTCAGCAACGGGACCAACGGCTTTACGTGATTTCTGAACCACGTCGAGAGTGAACTTCTACCACCAGAAATATACATCTCTGACCCCTCAGTGGAATGGCCGAGAATCGAACTCGCGGCCCCCGATGTGGCAGGCCAAGACCAAACCGATAATGCCACTGAACCGCTCTGTCTGAACTGTGTAATTCTAAATTTGTGTACCTAAAGAGAAGATTGGTCATATAAATTTATATCAAAGTCCGAAACCCTTTTCAATGCCCTTACACTATTTTTCTTCATTCCATTTTTAAATTTAATTAGGTTTGCTTCCAGCAAGCGAAGCCCCGCAGACAAAGGCAAGCATGGTAAATGAGATTGCCTTTAATAATGCTGTACACGAGAGGCAGTATAGTTTGATGAGCTCACAACGTAAAAAATTAATACCTTTGTTAAATGGACTTCCCCGAGCAGGAAACAACGCTTACGTCTGCAGAATATATTATGCATTACGTCGTTCGCAGTATATGCTCCCACATATGCTCCCACATATCAGAAATAATTGATAACAACTTTATCAGGAATTTCTTGTTTGCTTTTTCTTATTGATATACTTTCTATTCATTTTTGCTTAGCTTCCTTGATAAATAGCAGGGCAGGTGCTACGAATGTGTATCAAGAAACCAAAATGTTAATGAATACATAGACTAATATACTCAGAATGAACTTCGTTAATATTCCAGAAACGGACGTAAGTCAAAGGAGGCGTCCATCTCACTAAAACTTCACAGAAACCGAGCAGTTATAAACTAAAGCGATCGCCCCTGATGCTTCAATAGCGATTAAAGGGAAGCTGACCATCCCTGAACTTTTACACAATCCGGTATGAGGCAGAGGAATGACTTTCACGGCGATCACGAGGTTCCAGCACTAGGCTGGAAAAATTCCCAAAAGTCCCATTTGCCAGAATTCATTGTTAATTTCTCCTTCATTATATTTTTCTCATAAATATTTTTTCCTAATGAAGAAATAATTAAAATATAAGTCTGATTTTTAATCTTTTTCTTTAGGATGTAAGAAACAGAAACCAGCAATGAATATAAACCTACTTCTTTCCACATACTCCAGAAAACCAGAAGACTCAGAAGAAACCAAAACAAGTAAAAAATACGCCGAGTTTCCTCAGCGCAACCGAGTTTTCTATAACAGCCGCGGTCCCATGAAGCTTTCAATCACGGTCCAATAGCGTTGCCAGACGCTCGATTATGGTTAATTTTAACCTTAAAGTAAATAATAACTACTGAGAGTAGAGGGTTGCAATTTGGTAGTTTGATGGCTGGAGGGTGGTTGATCAACCTACCAATTTGCAGCCCTCCCTTAGCCTCAGTAGCTTTCAAGATCTGAGGGAGGACTAAAAAAGTCTGGTGATGTTCCTCTCCCCTTTTAACCCCATTCTCCTTTCAGTGAAAGATGAACCAAAATAATAACAAGAAGTAAGAAACCGTCTAAAATTCTGGCTCGTCTTTATTCACCCACGGCGAAAGAAAGTAAGAAGGAAAAGAAAGAGAAGAGGCGACGAAAAGGACAAAACACCCAACGCACATGAAGAACAACTCTGTTTTGCAATCAGCTGAGCAAAGAAAACGTCGATCGGAAACTTGCAATGACACCGGGGTTTTCACAACGTTTTCCAGTGGAACGTTCGCTTGCTGGGACGTGTAGCCTTTAATCGTTGCTGTGACAAACGCAGCTGCAATGAAACGTTCAGAGATGTGTTCGGAGCTTCTCACAAAACGGGATATTACTCTCGTGGGCATTTAAAAGGAGGACGGGCATGAAATGACTGTTCTGGCTATCGGAAGATTTCATAAAGATTTTACAAGAACCATAACGCATGCAAGCAGTTATGTTCAGCGATGCATGGAAGACAATTAATGTATCATACGATAATTTGAATAAAAGAATTCGTTCAGATAAAAAAAAATATCAAATATAATATGGAAAAGCGAATGACTCGTGTTAGGAGAGAGAGAGAGAGAGAGAAGAGAGAGAGTAGAGAGAGAGAGAGAGAGAGAGGACTCGGATGTGAGTGGGTTAGCATTCCTTACTAGCAGATGATTTGAGAGAGAGAGAGAGAGAGAGAGAGAGAGAGAGAGAGAGAGAATGGACTCGGCTGTAGAAGTGGGTTAGCATTCTTACTAGCAGATGATGTTTGAGAGAGAGAGAGAGAGAGAGAGAGAGAGAGATAAGGCGAGAGTGGGAGTGAGAGATGTTTTTGAGAGACAGAGCAAAAATGCCAATCAACTACAAGATATGTTACAAAACAATGGCATATCGTGAAATTCAAATACTTCTTTACCTAAATATGAAACTAAATGTCAATCTATAAGTTCCATATTAGCTCTTCATATCAACGCAACAATCCTTCAGCAACAAAGCAAACCAAAGCCCGTACCTTTGTGTCTTCAAGGGGTTGGCCCGTATAGATGTGACCTGCATTCCAATTTTCACTGAATTCTAAAGCACATTTTCATCGGTTCTCTCCATACGAGAATATTGATTTTTTCCTTCTTGACCTTCTGGTTCTCTACCTGGACCTTTGTTTACCTAATTTTTTTTTCTATTTTCCCTCCCTGTCCTCTGAACTATAACGGCACTCGCTTTTATTAACCCTTTTGTTTTACTGATGGGTTTTGTTCCGCCTGTCCATATTCTCTCTCTCTCTCTCCGCACAACCAAGTTTTCTCTTCTGTTCCAGGGGATTATGTAGTTTCGCCAATGGGCTGCTGTAGGAGCAAGATCCCTGTGCCAGTACACTGCTGGCTTTATTCAAAACAATAAAAAAAAAAACACACACCAGACAACAATAACAACAACCTCGAATCTATTACGGTCCTCATTTTTGTAACGTTGTTGGCACATCCTGCTGAGGAGGGAGGGAAGAGGGCTTGGGAAGGAACCTGTTATAGGAAGAAGATCCAGAGGGCGACAGAGAATGAGATGGCGAGATAAAGTGAAGGAAGATAGGAGAGAGGTTTGGTGGAGGACCCCTTAATGTAGGGATAACGGTGGGAAAGACGTTATGGTTATTACCCTCGTCATTTTATTGTTACCATTCAAAAGAAGAAAGTGTCTGTTACTTCCATAGATGAAAAAGTTACGATTCCATATATGATAATTCATAGTTATTCTTCGTCCCTACAAAATTGGTTATAAGAGGAAATCAAAGTCCAATAAAAATGCAACCCCGCTAAGACTCAAAATTTGTATCAATATTATCATTATTGCCTTTCCCGTCTATTTCTCTTATTATCATCATTGCTGGGAAGAATTTTTCTTCACGAAAAAAATGTAGCGTTTGTGATTATTACTAAGAGGGAAATGTTTGTCCTTCTCCCTAAATTTAAATATTTTCGTTCATTTCCCTCGCTGATAATACCTGGACAGTTATGTTACTCATATATTTATTTATCCAACTCACAATCTCTTTTAAGGCTTTTTTCCTTCATGGTAAATTTCTGCTTATGAAAGCTTTTTTTCCAAAACACGTTTCAGCAACTTAACACCTGAGTTTTCTCTGTGTGGGCAGCTCATTTATCCATTCTTGAGTTTCCTTATTTGTTCATTTATTTCATCTTGGCTCTTAAACTTTTCATAAACAAGAGCCAGAGGTAAATGCTTTCAGTAAATATATAATGATCAGTCCGTTGTGATAATGGAGAAGGTTCCATGACATGACGGTTAATTCGTCAGAACTCGAAATGAATGAATCCAACATCCATTCAGTCCTACTCAGAGGAAGCAGCCGTTGAAATATTGAGGACTAATGTGTACCGAATGTTCCAAATCTGAAACTCATATGGTTTATTAGGTATTAATGCGAATGAACTTGATAATGACAATTTCTCTGCACTATGACCTCTCTCTCTCTCTAATCTCTCTCTCTCTCTCTCTCTCTCTCTACTTTCTCTCGCTCTCTCTCTCTCTCTCATGCTTTTGCTTTTCGGTTTGACAATTAACTCACTAATTAAGATGACCTTTAATGCTGAGTGGCGTATTAATAACTAAATGGCGTTTATCTCTCTCTCTCTCTCTCTCTCTCTCTCTCTCTCTCTCTCTCTCTCTCTCACTGCGAGTTTGTGTGCCGCCATGAATATGGATTCTTACATTCTTAAAAGCTGGAACATAATTACTTCCACTGGACATTATTAGTTTACATAAATCTGAGAATTTGGAAGCACTGAATAAATTGCATACAATATTGAACCCATTCCAATAAACTTGAGACGATGAGAGTCAAAGACTGACGACGTCGCAAAGACTCTAAGACTGATGACTTCGCGAAGACTCAAAAACTGAAGACCCCGCAAAGACATGAAGACTGACGACCCCACAAAGACTCAAAGAGTGACGACCTAGCAAAGACTGAGTCTGGGTCCCTCAACAAAGGTCTCCGCTTGATTCGACTGAGCAGATGAGCGGCTCCTTTGAGTCAAGACTCCACTTCCGGCCAAACCATTCCTTTGATGGGCAATTAACTGGAAAGTTAGGGAGAGGGACGAATGGGGGGTGGAGGGGTAGGGGGGAGAGAAAGCATAGCTCTGCTAAGTTTAGGAAAGCTAAGAGAGAGAGAGAGAGAATAGAGGAGAGAGGAGAGATAGAGAGAGGAGAGAAGAAGAAGAGAGAGGAGAGGAGAGGAGAGAGAGGAGAGAGATTCACTCCTTTCATATTAAGCATTCAATTTATTTCAGTTTAGAGCAATAGGAATGAAGCTTCAGTCTTTGATCAAAGAGCGTGTATGGGAATGGAATACTTAACGGGAATTATTCTTGATAAGTGCACCTCCCAATGGCAGGATTCGAACCTAGGCCTCTGGCTTTGATAAAACGATGAACGGTCGACTAAGACTCGGGTAGTGATAGAGGCACTTGTTTATATCTCCCTTGGTGTAACTTTTTTCTCTGTTAAAGAGTTCACGATGAAACATAATTTGAGACTTAACATTTGTGGATATAAAAATGTCACGCGTGTTTGTCATAAAATAAAAATTCATTACAGCACATTGCCACCAAGAAAAGGAATTGGAGTGGTTACCGACTCATTCACAGCCAAACTAAACAGCTGAGAGTGAGATCTTGTGAAGAAAAATTCCACAACACTAGCCCTTAATACACATAAGCATAAGGCTTACTATAGTAGATTCACATCAACCGTGCATCTGATGTCTAGGCCAGTCCCTTACGACGCTCCTGATTGGCTGTTGATAAGCCAATCACAGGGCTTGAAACTCTCAGTCTCTTGAGAGAGTTCACAAAGGCAGGATGTATGTTCCACCTCTCCTGAGGGTTACTTATGTAAAATCTCTCGAGAGACTGAGAGTTTCCAGCCATGGCAATTAGGAGCGTCTTATGGGACTGGCCTAGACATCAGATGCTGTTTTATGTGAATCTACTATGTATGACGATGATTCATGACAACACAGAGAAAAGGAGCATTGCTATATCCAGGTGGATATTGGCCATCATATGTCTCGTTTATATAAAGTTACTAGTGAACGATACTTATTATTTCGAAGACTTTACTCATCGCAGCTTCCTCTTTCTATTTCACCCATTCAGATGATGAGGAAGGAGGATTGAAAGAGGAGAGTCAAAAGGAAGAATATAAGAACGTGTCAAATGACATCCTTTGCAAATTTGGTTGGTTATTTTCACCGGAAAGAAAAGAAAATACAAAAGGTTCCAAATATAGAAAAATATATTTTTTGGCTCCCTCTTAATATATATATGATTTTCTTTACCTCCATTCTTCAAGAAAAGTAAAAAAAATAGGTTAAAAAAAAAGAGAGGGAGATAAAGACTCCCGAAATGCGAACAGAATATTCAGTTTTCTTTCATTCTTCATTTTAGTTGGAGGAGAAGACTAAACGAGAAAGAACAGCAATTAACATTCTTATTCATTCCACTTATTTATTGAAGAATAAGGAAACCGCTTAAGGCAAGGGAATAGAGAAGTCTCATTTTCCTTTTCTTCGTATAGAAAGAAAGGCCGAAAAAGAATAAACAAAAAAAAATCAAAAAAAAATCATGTGAGAGAGAGAGAGAGAGAGAGAGAGAGAGAGAGAGAGAGAGAGCTATGAGAATGTGATCAATTTAGAACTTCAAATTACTCTCCCATACATATTTACAGATTCGTATCTCCAAATCCTTCCAAACCTACCAAAACAAACACACACACACACATAACAAGACTTTGTTCCATTAAGTCGCTGGAGAGAGACAGACGGAGAGATGTGTCAGTTTTTTCATATTAGTAACATGAAAGTGATTTTCTCTTTTCAGAATGTTGACGGATTTGATGATTTTTTTTTTTTCCTTTTTTCGTTGCCTGGGAATAATGTTTTTGACGATTAAATTGCGCATTTTGGATCATCCAGAGATTCATTAAGTAAATACAGCCAGAATAAGCTTGAAATCTGAGGGCACACATTACATATTAGGGCTTGTGCCTTGTATGATAAGGCGCCCTATGAGGTAATGTTAGACTAGCGATAATCTTACGCTAAGTCGGTTGGTATTGCACTTCCATCTTCAATGGTAGTGTCTGGGGGTTTGTAGATCACTTACGAAGTCGGTATTATCTTGTTGGTTATTACGACGATATGTTAAACTCATGTTGGTTCGGTGAGGAGGTTCTTGTAGTTTAAACACTAAGTATAAAAAAATTATATATTCTTCTGAGTTTTACATGGTGAAGATCAGGTATGATTGTACAAGTCTTCTAATAACGATAGCTTGATCGCTTCTGCCAATGATGATGGCTAATCCTATTCCTCTACATGATAAAGCTTAGGTAGAGGTACAGGGTCTTCTAATAACGATAGCTAACTCTGTCTGCCTGTCTACCATCTCTGTTACAAGTTATGAAGGAACAGACAGTAGTTCGAACATATGAACAATACTTACAAATGACATAGTTTCATACGAACACACAATCAAATGAGACAACGCTACAGATCACGTAGGCGGTAGTTGTCTCAAGCAGGGAGCTTGGACTGTTTCAAAACAAATGAATGACCACAGATGACGGCATGTCAACTTAGCCTACATACTTATTGTATACGTCATCTTTAGCGTCTCTAGTCTGATCACATTCCTGTAAGCAATCTTTTATATAGATGGACTAACATTCCATATTTTATTATGTAAACACTTACATTAGCTCGGTCAGCTACCAAAACCAGCTACCGAATATTACTCAAACTTGACTTGCATTTGACTTATAGGAGTGTGATACAGACACTATGTGAATTATATATATATATATATATATATATATATATATATATATATATATATATATATATACTAATATATATTAGTAATAAAAATTCATGTGTACATGAATTGATTCAAGTATAAAATATAAAACATGAATATTGTAAATAATAGTGATCACGTGATATATAATGATAGAGTTTTTCACTTCATCTCTTTAAGATACTTATGCTACAGAAAAATACAATAATGTACTCTGATAATTGCATAGAATGAAGATTAACATGATAAAAATCATATTTTAACTGATAAAAATTTCATATATGAATTGATAACATTATAATGTTTATGCTGATTGAATCGTTGATTTTTATGCTAAATGTTATATATCTGATTCATTAATCCATATACTAACACTATAACTGCAGATATTGGTAAGAAAAAAAGGTAACAGATTGATTATAGGCTACCTGATTTGTTTATACATATGTATATGGATCTATAATTATGATTAATATATGTGCACTTTAATAGATTCCTATTGCGTACACGCAAAGATATATTTCGATTCCGTTATTTATGATCATTTATATAGATTCCTAGTGCGTACACGCAAAAAATATATTTCGATTCTGTTATTTATGATCATTTTATATATAGGATACATGATACTTTATATATATAGGATACATGACCGAGGTTATACTACTTCACTTTTAACTAGCTTTCGAACACTTTTTCGTCCATTACACAGTTCCAGACAACCACCTTTAGCCAAATGAAACGGCCTTTTTCAATGGTTAAAACAAGGGGAAAATTGCCTGGCGGGTCCAACGTTTCCCATTTTGCGCTCATACTTATTCTCTGCATACTAGCTACACGATTACGTTTTCGCGATGAATAAAAAAAACATCCCAGCACGATCCTTCGCCAGCAAAAGTAGAGTTTGAAATATCCTTCAGGTCGTAATTGTCGGAAGTATGTCCCTTTTGTAGTCGAATTCCGACAGCCGCTGGAGCGTTCCGCATGAAAACAAGATTAACGACGAGATACGGTGTCGGTCGAAGAAGTCCATGAAATTCCTTTCACATTGTAGGCGGTTGTTACTTGACTGTAGTCGTCCGCTTGCGACGAACGATTTTTTGAGTTGCGATGTGAAACTCTCGTACTGCAGGATACTGTATACCAGGTTCCATTAATCAGCCTGCAAGTGAAATTATACCTGTCACAAGGGCAAAGTAAATTCAGACAACATCCAAATACGGAGGGAAGAGAGCCATTTAGACCAGACTTAACCCACATGAATTCGCTGATATTTTGGAATTCAAAAGAGTCCGCTGTACAAACTTTTTTATCCATGGCATTAAACAATGAGTGAAACCTATCCAGGTCTATGATGACTGTAAAAAATATCCATAATTATAACAAATAAACAGATATCAATACAAATCCCAAAGAAAAATTCGATATTACTGGTAGTAAATTACTAGACAAAGAAGTAAGGAAAACGGAGCTATTTGTAAGATTGCAGGCAACTAAGAGTCAAAGAGAAGATTAATCATGATTCTATGTGCCCTAACAAAAGTTTCATATTCAATTTTCTCGTGCGCATCCTCTGAGGTTAACTTTTAAAACATTATTAATAGGTAGGAGATGCAACGAAAAAAAACCCTATGTAACTAATTTCTAATAAACTTTGGGTTTTTCAAGAAAATGTGAATTTTTTCCCATTTTCCCAATGAATGATTTACCTGATTGTAATAAGCTAATGTTGCAGGTAAATAATCCATATCCATATCGTGATACTTCTAAATGTCTATGAGGTTCAGAAAAAAATTAATTAATTCATTTGATGTTATAGAAATTCTATTTCCTTATTTTGTTTATTAATTTTAAAATGATTGCAAGTTGCATTGCGCACACCGATAGACACCTGTACCTAACGTCTGCCTTGCCCATGAGAAGTTCGGGCTAAGCATTCCTTTCTCCAGTCAATCTGCTTTTGCAAGCAGAGACGACACACAGATGAAGCCTGTGTAAGCAGATTATTGAGGTTAAAAGGAACAAATGCTGATACGGCAATGATGGGACGTCGTCACTTGGCAGGAGATTGCTCTCAGCCAGCTAAGAGTTACGTTACTTGCTGTAATAAATATGACTTTAGGATAAATTTCTTGTTTTTTAATACTCGACCCACATGAGAAGAATGTCTGAAAAAAAAAACAGTACCAAAATTGAACAATATATTAGTTTCATGTTTGGAAAACTGCATGATTATGGTGGTAAATTAAAATTAAATATTCCCTTATTGATTTTAAACTAATGAAAAAAGGTTTCCATACAAATTCTATATAGTTATTCTTAGCCCTTGTATAAGATTCATATAGGATTATTTTCCATAGATAACCATTTTCACTTCTAGACTTCCACTTTAAAATCTCTTTTATTTTATTTTATTTATTTATTTATTTATTATTATTATTATTTTTTTTTTTTTTTTTTTTTGACTTACGAATATAAATCACCGGACACACAATATGTCAGTAGGTTTTGGATATGTGTTTGAACTTTTAGCTTATTTGTCATTACTAAAGCGTTAAGTTAGAGTTCAAATCTTTACGCATATATATTTGGATATTAATTATCTATGGATTAGTTTTGCTTATTGATTTTTATCGTGATTCCTTTTTTATTATAATTTCTAACCCTTCCGAATTCTTACGGAGTGTACTATATTGACTCCACTTGTATCATATTTATTTTATTTTTTATATTTATTTATTTATATATTTTTTATATATATATTTGATAAATTAATGGTTGGCTTGAATATGTGGGAAAAGTGTTCTAGCGGCGTACCGTATAAGGCTACTTGCGGTATCATTTCTACAGATACGAGATATGAATGATAAAGTTATTTAAAACCGCGAGAAACCGCTATATCCAGTTCGGATCCAATATCACGAGTTGTAACTCGTAAGACATTGACACTTCCTATTTAATTATCAGTTATTCTACCAAACCGATTGACTCTGGGTGATAAAATATTATTATTGTTTTCTCAATGGAAAGGAATTCACAACAACGTGTTAAGGAGATTATTATGATTTACACCACCAGAGTCAGATTATCATGTTGTTGAATTCCATGTTTACTGATTTTAGCACTCATAAATATTCCTAACGCACTCAATTGCGGTGTTTGTTTTTAGTGCTATTAATTCTATATAACGTGTCAAGGAACTATTAACACTAAGAATGGTGTATTCCCTCTGTCAGACTCGTAATTCTGTTAATAATTCTACGTATATTCTTTCAAGGATTGATTTGGCACAGATAGGCCCTTAAACTGACAGGTGTCTTAGTGTATCCCTTGTTTTCATGACACGTGTTTTACAATTAGTTATGGTGGGCTTTTTAAATCTGTAAGCATTGTAGGCCATTAAAAATAGTGGATTTGCTTTCTGTGACATAGTAGGGAACCTGGATGACGGAATGCAACCAGTTTATGACGATTGGTATGAGAGAGATTATTACTACTACCTGGTCGTTAGTCATCTGCTGTGTTCTTGGGTTTTCCTCGTCACGGACCTACATATAATATTACATTTGATTACATTATTCTGATACACATACTTTAAATATACTTGCTTTAGGGTTTCTGCTCGAAGTGTTTATTGTTTTTTGCTTAGCCGCTGACCCTGTTTCCGTTCGAAATGTTTATTGTTTGGTGTTTATTGCTGCTGACTCTGTTTCCGTTCGAAGTGTTTATTGTTTGGGTTATGTCTGTTGACTCTTGCTTTGTTCAGTTTGTAACAGTTCTGCGCTCCAACCCAGATATTCAATGCTCGCGATCTCTTGGGTTAAGGAATTTTCTTGTTTAGATACGGTTTTAACAATAGGCACGGATGTTTCTATATCTTTTAGTCCAATTAATGGTTCTTTGCTGTATGGTGCGGGATTGCGGGATAATGCGTCAGCTATGATAATTGCTTTCCCAGGTAGATATCTTATCTTGGCTCCAAAGACCTGAATGATCATTTGTCACCGAGTTCCTTTTGGACTGTGATTAAAGCCTTTGAAAAACTCGGTAAAGGACTCATGTTCAGTAAGGACTTTATCAGGATAGCCATAGATTATGAACTTAAAAAAATGTACTAGTGAGATTAAAGATACCTAGCCCTTCCTTGCCTATTCACGTATATTTACTTTCAGAGGGCTTTAGTTTACGTGAATAAAAAGCTATAGGAAAGAACTGTTTATCATATTGCTGAAGTAGTATCCCTCTTACCCCTTGGTCTGAGGCGTCTGTTGCAATAAAAAAAAAAAAATTCCTTATTTAAATCAGGGATTTTTAAGTTAGGTGAGCTGCATTATTCCGCTTTTAAGATATCGAACGCCTGTTGATGCTTTTTAGACCATAATAAATCTACGCTCTTCTTCGTAAGATCTGTTAAAGGAGCTGTCATGATTGAAGAGTTTACATATTTGCATACGATTGTAATACCACTACAGCGCAAAAGTGCTGTATCCCCTTTTTACGTAATAGGTACCGGAAGTTATGAATAGCCGACACCTTGCATGGACCTACTTTAAGACCTTGACCAGACACAAATAAAACCTAGATAAACATGTTCGGTTTTTAAAAAACTCACATTTAGATATTTTACTCTGAGATTATTTGTCTTTGTCTCTGTAGCACTAGCTCTACTTTATGTGAATGACTTCTAAGTATTAGAAAAGATTACAAGATCAACCATATAAGCATGTAGGGTATCCCCTAAAAGTCTCCAAACACTATATTGTAATGGGGCGCAACGTAAGCCGGAGGCATACGTAAAAATTGATAATGTCCCCTGAGTGTGGGCTGAAAACGTGTGTGAGGTACAATCACCTAGGTAATGGTATCTGGTAAAAGCTTTTAAGTAAGTCCAAGTTGATGAAAAAAATTTATAATCTAACAACAGATAAGATGTCGTCGGTACATCGCACTGGAAACTATCGGAGTCGTTTTCCTTGTTTAAGCGACAGTAATCTGCGCAGATACGCGAATCCGATCTTTTATGGCATGACCTTTGAGGGACAAAATTATATGGGCTTATTTGATTTCCTAATGACTCCTATTACTAACATTTTTCAACTTCGTCAGTTATCTCTATTTTGAATTTCAGTGAGATTCTATACGAAGGTACGTATATAGCTTTATGTTTGTCCTTAGACCGTATTTTGTTTTCAATGACATCCGTTTTTCTCCCAGAGATCACTCGCTAGGAGAAACTTCCTGGTATTCAGGTAGAAGATAAAAAAAAATCTGCTGAATCACCTCTGCTTGAATGACTTTACGGATATTACTTTAGATAGATTATCAGAGAGATTCATCCACGACTGGTTGGGCGTGATTAAAATTAGCAACAATAAAAAAAAATGCGATATTTATAACTTCCGTATCCACGATATGTATACTTTTAGGGCTTTGTTCGCGGAAATCGTTATATTTCAGAGTGTCGGGAAGGATTAAAATTTCATTTCCCAGCAAAGTCTTTTTACACGCACTAAGACATTCGAGGGTGCATGCTTCTCGAGATTTTGCGTGCAAACATACGACTGCGGTTGTGGGAGATTCTGTTGGGTCATTTGAACAATGTTACGATTTATGAGACAAATGTATAGTTCCTTTAATATAAGTTATTATTTGATTAACTGTCTCATTTTTGTTCAAACGGATTTTAATATGTTTGAAGGTTTATAGGATTTCCCTTTGATAACACCGCCTTATTTTGCAGGATGTAAGTTAATATTTTGTATACCCCTAGATGAATCTTACAATTACACTAGATACAGATCAATGTTTTTTATAACTATAGAGGTATCTGTAAACACTCGCTTATCCGGACTTCTCATTATGGAAGTTTCGAACAACAGACGGTGTAGTCCGTATATACAAGATATACGTGTACTAAAGAAATAACACAAAACAGATATTTCTAATTTTTACGGCGCGTACAGTTGGGCTTTATCCACCACTACTTATAATAACTTATGTATTAAAAAAAAACGAAAACCTGCTCTGATTACTTTATACGGTCGTGTGTTTCATAGGAAAAATCCTTTTTAATTCAAAAAGATATTGGCATGTATAAACCAACATCGCTTTTCCCCACTCTGCTAGAGTCGCTTATTGTGTGGAATTTGCTTTGCTTTGAAAACTTCGGCAGTTTGACTGACCTTGACCGCTTGACTAGGTGACACAGTCACCGAGTTTGCTTGTTTGATTCTGAACGGGCTACTGTTTCTATTTCTTTTTGTAATAATTAGGATTCTTCTCTTTATTACCATCGGCAACGTATTGTGTGTTTTTTGCATTATGTTGCTGGTTACGTATAAAGCAATGAATGACGAAACTATTAGGACTGAGCGATTACTAATAAGACAAGTTATCATTATTGCACAATATTAACTGTTTGTACTTCATTCTTTGCTAAAATTTGAAATAGTGAGGGATCCTGGTCAGCGCATTTAGCCTGATGAAAGTTTTTACAGACATGTTATTCCTTGCAATCCAACCATATTTTTAAAAGTTAAGTTGAGTCATTGAGGTTCGATTATATTTTATACAACGTCAAAAAAAACTCAAGGCTAAAACTGCGATCGGGACTTTGCAGCAAAGGAGATTTATTGTCATGACCCGAAATAGTGTTACCTCTAATTTATCTAGATTTGTACGGGTGTTCCACTTGTTTTTGTGTGTTTTCTAATCACTACGGTGCTTAACGACCCTATGGTGCATCTGTATAAATACAGACGTCCACTGCGTAAACGCATATTCACTGTTTAATATGATTTGTTACGTAAGGGATTAATAATCACCCAAAATGATAAAATTAACATAGTATATGATTATGATATTTCAGTAGAACTTCTGGAAACAGACACTCAAAGATAAAAACTCGCAGTAGCGAAATCTCAATGATGTAGATAATTTCTGTAAAAAAGTAAGATAAGAATGTCTCGTAACTTCAGCCACAGGAATAACGAAATTCGACCTGCAAAGGAAACACTCAAAGTTACTCCAAATGAATAAAAAATTGTACTTAGCTTGCTTTTGTGGAAGTCACGGTGTTCCGATAACGACACACGGCCTTGGTCCTCCTTCTCTATTTAGCGATGACCTGGTTTGGCTTCAGTTTCCCCCGTGCGCGTTGTTTCGATGATTCGAGGCCCTTGAAAGATCCGATGCTGCAGACGCGTTCGGTTTGTTTCTTGGAGTGCCGGAAAACGCTCACTAACGATTGTTTTCCTTGAATGATTCTAATGAGAGACGAAGCTTCCGTTGCCGTAGGAAAAGGACACGTCGGTTTTGTTTCTTGAAGTTATTCACTAAACGATGATACTAAGTTGCTTGACGAATCTTGTTGTTTTCTGAAGTCGCTCACTAACGATGATACTAGGTTGCTTGAAGAATCTGCTGCTTTCGTCGTCGTTGACTTCATGATTTATTATTCTGTTTTTCTTCGTAGGACGTTTGTAGAGTTCTTCTGGTACGCTGGCCACCAATATTAGGGCTTGTGCCTTGTATGATAAGGCGCCCCTATGAGGTAATGGTTAGACTAGCGATAATCTTACGCTAAGTCGGTTGGTATTGCACTTCCATCTTCAATGGAGTGTCTGGGGGTTTGTAGATACTACGAAGTCGGTATTATCTTGTTTGGTTATTACGACGATATGTTAAACTCATGTTGGTTCGGTGAGGAGGTTTCTTATAGAAAACACTAAGTATAAAAAATTATATATTCTTCTGAAGTTTTATACATGTGAAGATCAGGTATGATTGTACAAGTCTTCTAATAACGATAGCTTGATCGCTTCTGCCAATGATGATGGCTAATCCTATTCCTCTACATGATAAAGCTTAGGTAAAGAGGTACAGGTCTTCTAATAACGATAGCTAACTCTGTTCTGCCTGTCTACCATCTCTGTTACAAGTTATGAAGGAACAGACAGTAGTTCGAACATATGAACATACATACAATGACATAGTTTCATACGAACACACAATCAAATGAGACACGCTACAGATCACGTAGGCGGTTAGTTGTCTCAAGCAGGGAGCTTGGACTGTTTCAAAACAAATGAATGACCACAGATGACGGCATGTCAACTTAGCCTACATACTTATTTTGTACGTCATCTTTAGCGTCTCTAGTCTGATCACATTCCTGTAAGCAATAATTTTATATATATGGACTAACATTCCATATTTTTCATTATGTAAACACTTACACATAGCTATCAGATCCACTTTTCGACGAAACGCCTTTCAAGCAGAATGACTTGACATTCTTTGATTCGGATTTCATGACAAATAATGAATCAAAGGAACGAAAACTGTAGTCCAGGACTTTGATCAACTTTGTCTTCTTCTCTCTTCCGGGAAATAAAAAGAAGCGCGCACGCGCAGTTTGCCACCGGACAACCGTTTGTCATTGGAAGGGTACTCAGGAGCCAATCGCCTGGGCCCCGAAGTGAGCATCGGGAATGAGAATGGGAATCAGAAACGCCTATATCCATAGGAAGGAAGAGGTGGTCACTCCAGCTATGTAAATACGTAAAAACGTAAAACTTCAGTCTGGTTTAAGGGCAAAAGAGCATTTTACATCTCAGTGGGAGAATAACTTAAGAATATCTCATGAAAGTTGCATCTCCAACGGAGGTGAGTCGAGGCTCTCCCGTTTTGAAGGTATTACATTTTCATGCAGCAATGAAGACTCGCGTCTAGTTTTTCTCTTTCTTTCTCTCCCTCGACGCTAGCTATGACCCCCAACAGTCGCCCAATAACACGGTACATATTCACTGTGCAGAGGATCCCTTTTTAGGTGGGGTTAACATGTTAATTCCTCCTCTTGGAGGTGGAGCTTGCTAAAACTAACAATGTTAATACCTTGGTTAATACCTCCCCTTGGAGGTGTGGGTGCCTGTGAGTTATTATCATTTTTCCTGCATCTAAGCCTTTGATTTTCCCATTATACATTATTTTTATTACAAATATATTATGTTTTAAAGTTAAAACTACACTATTTTTGGATTTTTGGGAACGAGCCCAATCTGTCCCTCCTCGTCTGATTCAGATTCGAACACGTGCCGTCCAGCTATAAGTTAGAAGCTCACTCCTCCCAAGCGAGAGAGAGAGAGAGAGAGAGAGAGAGAGAGAGAGAGAGAGAGAGAGAGAGACTATCTCTTTTTAGCTTCTTTAATTTTCAGCGTAACCTCCTTTGAAAAAAAAAAAAAAACATCTCCGACTCTTCCATAAATAACCAACCGCCACCACCAGTGGTCATTATGGAAAGTAAGAGTGACGAAGGAATTACCTGCGCATAAAAAGAGCTTTGCGAGCAATTAACAAACACACTGGCAAATAGCGCTTCCATTTAATGGGAAATAACGAAAAGCCATTAAACTTTGGATATTGCACAAGAACAAAAAAACCTATTTCACATTTCAATTTCTGTGGTGCAAAATATTTCATGAGTTCAATAGATACGAAGGACATAAATAGACCAGATTCAATTTTGACAAGGACAAACAAAATAGGGACACGAAATTTATTAAGAAAAATTAATAATATAATTCAGTTCTTAAATAAATGAAGAAATCATAAACTAGGAGGTAATACAAAAAGGTAAGGGATCTATTACTTTTACCAATCATGTAATGATTTTTTTAAACAAGGCACTACCTATTGGATACATATGTAAATATTTATATTATATTAAGATATATATTATATATATATATATATATATAATATATACATAAATCAATAAAAAGAGGAAAATAAAAAAAAAAAAGAGCCGGAGAGTGTTGACTAAAAACTTAAAACCAGAAGTATGAAACAATATCACAGGTCTTTACCTCGGATTCTTGTAATTACGTGTAATGGGAGAGACGCCTTTTTCATCCTTTTGTTAAGTCCCACTTTTGTACTAACCTTAAGCCGTGGACTCATTTCAGACTTGTACTTGTTAGTTCCCCCCCCCCCCCCCCCCACCCTCTCTCTCTCTCTCTCTCTCTCTCTCTCTCTCTCTCTCTCTCTCTAATGTGCATAGTGTGTATATATATGTACACACACACACACACACACACACACACACACACATATATATATATATATATATATATATATATATATATATATATATATAATGTGTATATAAATATGTATGTACTTATATGTATACGCATGTGTAATATATATATATATATATATATATATATATATATATATATATATATATATATTATATATATATATAAAAAGTGTATATAAATATGTATGTACTTATATGTATATGAATATGTAATATATATATATATATATATATATATATATATATATATATATATATATATATATATATATATAAGCGAATACCACGGGAAATGATAGTCAGGAATCCAAGCGCTTTCGTCTTTATTCAGACATCGTCAGTAGCTCCTTGACGATGTCTGAATAAAGACGAAAGCGCTTGGATTCCTGACTATCATTTCCCGTGTGTTCGCTATTTATGAAGTCACGTGCATCTACTGTGATTTTTTAAGCAATATATATATATATATATATATATATATATATATATATATATTATATATATATCGTATATATATATTATATATATATATATATATATCGCATAACATCCAATTACTTCAAATTTGACACTGACTTGACTAACTAACAAAAACTAGATGGTAATCTCACGTGGATGCCATCAGTTTTCAAAAGCGATTATCATCAGCTCAAATTCAAAACGTTACCAACTCAAATGAAAAATACCTATTGCAAGATTGCTTTTTGAAGTAACGTAAAATAAATTCAGACAGATACTGGGCGTTCAGAAACGACCAGCATTCAGATATTATTACCCCGTATTATTACGTGATGCATAAAAAGGGCCCCGCTTTCCTCCTATCTGGGATTGAGGTTTTTCTCTGTCGGTCCTTATGACGGAGGAATTGCACTTTCTCCCTTATCTGGAACAGCTGTGACCCTCTGGCCGGTATGCCAGAATGGCGGCTGCCTTTTGTCTTTTATGATTATGACGTCAGGAAGATGGCATAACTCATGCTCTCTTGCATGTGTGTGTGTGTGCGTCTATGTGTGTTTATTTGCCGTTATCTTTACACACATTTCGGTATTACTTATCAATGTCAAAAGCAATTTTATTGGCATGCCATCTGCACATAAAAAAATGTGAAGGCATCCTTCTAAATAAGCCTCAATTCTCACAGCAATTTCTACAAATAGTTGGCATGTCACGTGAAAACAGATAAATAAAGAACGAAGGAAGTGACGAATAGAAAGAAACTGAAATGAAACTCTGAATGCGTACAAAATCTGAAGACATAAACGCTTCAGTATACAACGAGAGTTAATTAAAGTTAAATGCCATTATTATTTTCCATCTAACTGAATCCAATGAGTTTAGCTGAAGACATAATTACTAGCAAATACCACAAAAACACTAAGTAGACGAGATGGAAAGGAACTGGAAGGAGATAACAAAAAACAAAATCTATGTGCCAAAAAAAAAAAAACAAAAAAACAAACAAAAGAAAAAAAATATACCTCTTACGAAATAAGCTAAAAAAAAATGAACAAGCAGGTAGCGACGGTAGCGAACACTACCGACAGCAGCAACAGGAAGAATAATCGTGCAACTCAAAGAACAGAATGGGATTCTGGCGAAGGATGAATGACGCATTGTAGTTGGTCAGCCACCACAAGCAATTTATCTGTATCAGTTTAATTCCCTCCTTCTTTTGTTAGCTGCATTTTATGCTCATGTGCGTCAGTGGTTTATTTTCATCGGCGGCTAAGCGAGAAACGGCAAGGTGAATTTAACCTTTTTCCTGTTGAAAATATCCTTCAGTTTATAAATGATGTTGTTGTTGTTTTTTATTAAGCTGACCTTGTGTCAGTTTCGGGCTCTTGCTCACAGCAGCAGCCCCGTTTGTCCTCGATTCCTTTTCAGAGATGAACAGGATTCAAGAAAAACTTGAGTCGAAGCAGATTCCAGATTTCTGTTTCTTGGATGAGAGGAGAGAAGATAACATTATCTACTCTCTCTCTCTCTCTTTCTCTGTCGTGGTTTTCTATGTAAGAGAAGAAAAAGAGAGGAGAAAGAAGAAGAGAAGATAAGGGAAGAAAAAGCAAGAAAGAAAAAGAAAAATAGATAGTAAAAAAAGGGCAAATTTAACCCAACTTCGTACCCGTCTTTCAACAAGTCTCATTAATCAGCGCTAAATTCGTCGCTAAAGGTTCTGATTTCATCCAAATATTAACATTCCACCAGTGGAAATGAAGGGCCAATCAAGCCTCTATCATACCGCTGACCTAAGACGAACGGAGGCTGGGGAAAGGAAATTCAGAGAAATGATTTTAAGTGGGAAGTGGTTTGCGAGTCCTCCATTCTACGCATTTAAACATCAAGTCTCAGTTGTTCCATGGCGCAACCAAGCTCATCGAGTAAGGGCAAAAACAAAACACAATAAGACCAAAATTGAATAAAAACAAGAAGGAAACGGTAACTATGCTAATATGTTTCGAGGAAAATTCGTACTGTTTATCTGTCTATTATCTCTAATGTTCTTCCTCCTTACTAGTGAGAATAAAGAGATAAAATGAGAGGTGTCTTACGAAACACAACTCCCTCCCCATTTATCGTTATCTCTTAATATTCATTGACGAAAAGGACAAACAAAAAAAGAGCCAGTCATAAGAAAAGAGACGAAAGAACACTAATACCGAATTCCCCCAACACTATCCTTCATTTTCATTTAAACGACGGAACCAATTAAGAGCAACGGCCGCCTTCCATCATTGCCAAGGCGCCTGTGAGAGGTAAGGATTCCCCTTAAGATGTTATTAACCGGAGCGAGTGAAGTTACGGCATGATCCTCCTCCTCCTCCTTCGTTCCTCCAACGTGATGAGGAGGAAAAATAATATTAATTTCTAATCACCAGAAACAAATTCCTCTGGTTCCATGCTGGCAGAGCGGGGAACCGAACTCGGGACTATCGAATAGGTAGGCGAGTACGTAAACCACTCGTCCAACGAGGATCTGCGATGAGGAGGAATTTGGCTCAATCTGCATAAGGTAGGGTTCCGTCACGTATGTCTTTGAGCACAGATATACAGATATGGATAAGCACACATATGCATAATATTTCTGTCACTTTTGTTGCACGCATTATTTTCTTACTAAAGACCCAAATACCCCTTAATATCGAACTCACTCAACATCGGGAATAACTTACACTTACACCCGAAGGTAATCAACTGATAAATGCATCAGCCCCGGCCAGGAATCGAACAAGTACTTTTTACATTAACTTCAGAAGTAGGTAGCCGTCTTTTTCATCCGGCCGTCTTGGTAGCTGAATGGATAAGTCGACTGCCTACCTTTGTATCAAACCCAAAAAGCACAGGTTCGAATCTGGATCGGAGCAGTGCACTCATCAAATTCAACTACTCTTTGTGTAAGTTATTCCTAAGGTAAAAGAATTTTATATTAATGCCTGGTGTTACACACACACACACACACACACACACACACACACACACACACACACACACACACACACATATATATATATATATATCCTATATATACTATATATATTATATCATATATATATAATATATATATATATATATATATATATAATATATATAAGAGATTAAACGGGAGGAATTTACTTAGATAATAAATAAAGGCACATCAAACTTTCCTCCAAGTCCACAGGTAAATATACCAAGATGTTTTCACTGTCAGGGAATAATAAATCAAGCCCCGGTGCAAGCAAGTTCAACACTTGACAGCAATCAATTATCCAGCTCACCAACTGGATGACTTTGGCCTCATTTTCCAGGAATTTCTGGAAGGACTTTAATAGATAATGGCCCCAAAGCATGATTTTTTAGTCATGATTGCATATAAGTCTTAGCTTCGTAATCTTTATAGATCCAAATGATTATATGTACATGACAAGAGCCTTTAATTCATAGACGCATTAAGACACACATGGAAGTTCCTTTTTAAGAGATACAGTTTTCACGATGGCTGACAAGGCTGAGAAAAAGAGTGTTCAGTATTTTGCCCAAACTGAGCAAGCAATATCATCTAGGCGCACAAATAACCTCGTTCATTCACAAACACTCATGATCACGCATAGACAGAAACGAAGAGTACCCCTGGCGCCCTCACTTACACAAAAGGACATTCACATAAACACACATACACACAAGCGAACAAGTAAATGACCATACATCGCTGCAAGAGGAGTAAAAATAATGCCATTACAAACGAAACTTGGTCAGAAGAAAGTTAAGCCTGGTACCTAATTAAACAGCAATATATTTCTTCAAATTCCTAGAAATTAACAGAAGCTAAATAAAGCAGTGCATTATCGTTTCGTGCAAAATACTAATACAGTACAAAGTTATTATCAAAGAACTTTGATGCTCATGTCTAGAATATAATGGTAACAAAAAGAATCTAAAACTAGTGGGTATGGTTGTGTTTATAAAAATCTAAGATAATCTCTTTCGATTCTGATTGTGAGCCGATCACAAATGGCAACTAACAACGGTGTATGTAAACAAACGTTTTAATCACAGATTTTTGTACTTGTAAATGAATGTGTTAATACCATATCGAAATCAATAAGAAGTAGATTCATCATTTTTTTTCCCCCGAATAAAAACACGAATGCTCCATAGTTGTCGAAAGCTTGAAAGAGGTTCGCCGTTATAATCGAGAGTTTATTCCCGAATGCTGATAAGGGCAAGGTTGATATATATATATATGATATATATATATATATATATATATATATATATATATATATATATATATATATATATATATATGGACATTGGCTAAGAGCTTCTGAAGGTTTTGAGTCTCTTTTTCATCGAATGATAGAAAGTCCAAAGAGACCAGAGAACGGACACAATATGGTGACATCCGCCCCCCTCCACCAAGAAAAAAAAAAAAAAAAAAAAAAAAAGACTTGTAGAGAGCTTTCTTTCCCTTTCTGAACTGAATGGGTCAAAAATGGTTTCATCTTGGAACAAGTATAATTTTTCATATCTAGAAAATACTTTACCTTTCATGTCGTTAAACTTTTTTGTTTTTAATTGTTTGTTATTTCTATCTATCTCCTGGCAGCAATCTCTCATGTTTTGAAGTTCTTCATTTCAACGGCGGTCTTTTCAATATGAGAGACATTTTATTCTCGTAACCATAACAAATAAATTCTTCGTGCAACACTTTTAATATACGCGGAAACTAAAGTAATGAAGTTCTCTCTCTCTCTCTCCTTTACCCAAGAGGCTTCTGAGATCGGCGATTGTTTTAACGTCGGCATCATCAAAGGATACAAAAGGCCATCGTTCCAAAGTTTTCTGATAAACGCCGCCAAATATTGGGCCCGTTCAGGCAAACATTTCTTTCTCATTTAATTCTTTGAACAACTTCCCTCTTTTATTCACTAACTAATCAATTGCTGCTAAAGTTGGGCGTTATGGGAGCCAACCCCCGGAAAAGGAAGAATGTTACGGTAATATCATCTGGAAATAGCTAAGCATAAAGAGAGAATGAAGACAGTTGAATGTCGTAGGAAGAAATGCTGATTCAACAACAAACAGAGAAACCCATTTTAGGTGCGTTTATATTTGTAAATAGATAGATATAGATGGATCGCACGATGTATTATTTTAGGTGTGTTTTTTTTTTTGGTTAGAGTTTACAAGATCAAGATCACGTTTTTTTTTTTATGTATTATTTTTAGGTGTTTTTGTTATTTTGGTTAGAGTTACAAGATCAAGATCAAGTTTTTTTTATGTATTGATTTTAGGTGTTTTTTTTTATTTTGGTTAGAGTTACAAGATCAAGATCAAGTTTTTTTTTTCTTTTTTACAGACTGCTCTTTACAAATATAAATATTCGCATTTCTCTCGATCAACATACTAAAAAAAAACATTATTTTTGGCTGAGTTCATAAAAATTGAATAAATGCGAATCAGTAATAGAACTGAATATTCCACAATTATGCCTCTAGGCTCAGAATAGACAAGTGATATAAATGTTGAGATGATATGTAATTCACCTTCAATATAATTTCTCATACGCGCACACTAAATATATGTCATATTAACAGTTAAGAATGGAACCCGATGTTCGAAAAAACTATGTTAAGCAATGTTAGTCATCAGAGAGAGAGAGAGAGAGAGAGAGGAGAGACGAGAGATGCAGAGAGAGAGACGGAGAGTAGAGAGGATGAGGAGAGAGTATCTGATCTCTTAGGGAGTAATATTGCTAAGAAGAAGCTAGTTTATTCATACGTCAGTCGTACTCCTGATGGAAAGAAGGAACAAAATTAGCGATAGATCTAACACCTCTAGTTCCGAGGAACAATAAATTAGATAGAATTACTCACTGTTGTGTGTGCGTGTATGAGAGAGAGAGAGAGAGAGAGAGATGAGAGAAGAGAGATAGAGGAGAGAGAGAGAGAGAGAGAGAAAATTTTATTTTTTACATGCCTTTACATTTTTCCATTGATTAGCTAAAACGATCCATCTATAATTTCACAATGACATATATATTTATTAAATTTTCGAATAAATTAACTTGGCCAATGATTTTCTTATCCTTTACCACTGATACTAATTTTTTAATTTTGTATTTATGTTCAACTTAATTCATATCAAGTAATTAAGGGTTCATTTATAGTATTTTCATATTCTGCTCGTTTCACTTTGCACTCTGCTCAGTCGCCCATAAAAACTAATATTAATCGGACTATAGCAGACTCACATCAACCGTGCATCCGATGTCTAGGCAAGCCCTTATGGCGCTCCTGATTGGCTGTTGATAATCCAATCACAGGGCTGGAAACTCTCAGTTTCTCTCGAGAGTTCACATAGGCATGATGTATGTTCCACCTCTCCCGAGGAATTCGTTTTTCGGGAGATGGTGGAACATACATACCGCCTATGTGAACAACTCTCGAGAGACTGAGAGTTTTCCAAACCCTGTGATTGGTTTATCAACAGCCAATCAGGAGCGTCGTAAGGGACTGGGCTAGACGTCAAATGCAGGGTTGATGTGAATCTACTATAGTGGTATATGGTTTCGTCCAAACACATCAGCGATCAGATTGTTACGATCACGTGATATCCGTCCAATATGGCAACTCCCTCTGACGCTGATATTGGAGGTCATTCCTCACGCTGTAAATGATATCAGTATCTTGAATGAATAAGGGTATCGCCTATTCTGTTCCTGCTGAAGGAAGACGCCAATGTAACACGGAGGACTGCTTCATATTAACGGCTGTTTGACATTAACGACTGCTTGATATTATAGGCTACTTGACATTAACGACTGCTTGATATTATAGGCTGCTGGACATTAACGACTGTTTGATATTATAGGCTGCTTGATATTAACGGCTGCTTGACATTAACGACTGTTTGATATTATAGGCAGCTTTATATTAACGGCTGCTTGACATTAACGACTGCTTGATATTAAACGACTGTTTGGCATTAACGACTGCTTGATATTAAAGGCTGCTTGATATTAACGACTGCTTGATATTATAGGCTGCTTGACATTAACGACTGCTTGATATTATAGGCTACTTGACATTAACGACTGCTTGATATTACGGCTGCTTGATATAATAGCTGCTTGACATTAACGACTGCTTGATATTAACGACTGCTTGATATTATAGGCTGCTTGACAATAACGACTGCTTGACATTAACGGCTGCTTGACATTAATGACTGCTTGATATTATAGGCTGCTTGATATTTAACGACTGCTTGATATTATAGGCTTCTTGACATTAAACGACTGCTTGATATTAACGGGTGTTTGTTTGACATTAAACAACTGCTTGATATTAACGGCTGTTTGACAATTAACGACTGCTTTTGTATATTATAGGCTGCTTGACATTAACGACTGCTTGATATTATGGCTGCTTGATATTAACGACTGTTTGATATTATAGGTTGCTTGACATTAACGACTGTTTGATATATAGGTTTGCTTGACATTAACGACAGCTTGATATTAATAAGGCTGCTTGATATTAACGACTGTTGATATTATAGGTTGCTTGACATTAACGACGCTTGATATTAATGGCTGCTTGACATTAACGGACTGTTTGATAGTATAGGTTGCTTGACATTACGACAGCTTGACATTAACGACTGCCTTGATATTATAGGCTGCTTGACATTAACGACTGTTTGATATTATAGGTTGGTTGCTTGACATACGACTGCTTGATATTAACGGTCTGTTTGACATTAACGGCTGTTTGACATTAACGACTGCTTGATATTATAGGCTGCTTGACATTAACGACTGCTTGATATTAAAGGCTGCTTGACATTAACGACTGCTTGATATTAAAGGCTGCTTGATATTATAGGCTGCTTATATTATAGGCTGCTTGACATTAACGACTGCTTGATATTACGGTCTGCTTGATATTATAGGCTGCTTGACATTAACGACTGGCTTGATATTAACGACTGCTTGTTATATTATAGGCTGGTTGAACAATAACGACTGCTGATATACGCCGCTTGACATTAACAACTGCTTTGATATTATAAGCTGCTTTGAATTAACGTACTGGCTTGATATTATAGGCTGCTTGACATTAACGACTGTTCTTGATATTAACGACTGCTTGATATTGAACGGCTGTTTGGACATTCAACGTACCTGCTTGATATTATAGGCTGCTTGAACATTTAACGACTGCTTTGATATGATTAAGGGGCTGCTTGACATTAACGACTGCGATATTAACGGATCTGTCTTGATAATTAATAGGCTGCTTTGACAATAAACGACTGCTTGATATAACGGCTGTTTGACATTAACGACTGGACCTTTGATATTATAGGCTGCTTGAGCATTAAACGACCCTTGCTTGATTACAAACGGCCTGTTTGACATATTAAACGACGCTTGATTGATATTATAGGCTGGGCTTGATATTAACGACTGATTCAAATTAAATTTAGGCTGCTTGACATTAAACGACTGCTTCATATTATTTAGGCTTTGCTTGACATTCAACGACTGCGCAATATTATAGGATTGGGGTTTTGAACATTAAACCGACTGCTTGCTTATACAGTGTGGGCGAAAAGCGAGCTGTATTGGACATTAACGACTGCTTGATAATTATAGGCTGCTTGACATTAAACGACTGCTTGATATTTAGAGGCTAGCTTGACAGTTAACGACCTGCTTGATATTAACGGCTGCTATTGACAATTAACGACATGCTGGATATTATAGGCTGCTTTTGACATTTAACGACTGCCTTGATATTAACGCTGTTTTGACATTAACGACTCTGGCTTGATATTATAGGCTGCTTTGACATTAAACGACTGCTTTGATATTATAGCTCTGCTTGGAACATTAACGGACTGCTTGATATTTAACGGCTTGCTTGACATTAACACGACTGGCCTTGATATTAACGGCCTGTTTTGACATTATAACGACTGATTGATATTAACGGCTTGCTTGACATTAACGATCTGGCTTGAATATTAACGGACTGTTTGACATTAAACGGACTGCTTGATATTAACGGCTCTGCTTGGACATTAACGACTGCTTGGATATTATAGGGCCTGGACTTGGACAGTTAACGACTGCCTTGATATTAACGGCTTGTTTGACATTAACGACTGCTTTTTTTTGATATTATAGGCTGCTTGACATTAACCGACGCTTGATATGTTTATAGGCTGCTTTGACATTTAACCGAACTGCTTTGATATTAACAGCTGCTTGACATTTAACGAGGGCTGCTTGATATGTTGAAACGGGCTGTTTGACATTAACGACCTGCTTGGATTATGTTAACGGCTGGCGTTGACATTAACGGACCTGCTTTAGATTTATTAACCGGCTAGCTTTGACATTTAACGACTGTGCTTTGATACTTAGAGAACGGCTGGTGCTTGACATTTAACCGACTGGCGTGGATAATTATAGAGAGGGCTGCTTGACAATTGAACGGACTGCTTGACTAGTTATAGGGATGCTTGACATTAACGACTGCTTGATATTAACGGCTAGTTTTGACATTAACGACTGCGTTGATGATTAGATTGGCTGCTGTTGATATTAACGACTGCTTCAAATTATAGGACTTGCTTGACATTAAACGGACTTGCCTTCAATAGATCAGGCTGCTTGCACCTTAACGACTAGCTTCAATATTATAGGGTGTTTTGACATTAAACGACTGCTTGATATTAACGGCTGGTTGACATTAACGACTTGCTTGATACTTTATAGGCTTGCTTGACATTAACGGACTGCATTGATATTAACGGACCTGCTTGACCATATACGGAACTTGCTCGATATTATAGGCTGCTTGACATTAACGACTGCCTGGATATTATAGGCTGTGCCTTGACATTCACGGGACCTACCAAGTGTCTTGATATTGAACTAACTGGTCCTTGATGTATTTAACGTGACGGCTTGATAATTAATTATTCCAGTACGAAATTCACGCGGATTTCTTTTGAGTAGTGTTACGAAATATTGTATGATAAAAAATTTATATTCACTTTGGATAAAAAAGCAATTAAAAGGAGAATATGTTCTGGAAAAGAAAAGATATAAAAAATATACGAACAGCAGAGACACACAGTGGGAAAATATAAAAATTAACAAAAGCAAAGAGAGAGGGAAAAAGCAAATTTATCGAGAACTAAGCAAAGGAAAAAGGTAAAAGGAATACAAAATACCAGAAAGAAGAAAAACGACTAAAAGAGCGAAGAGATAGCTCTGGAAACGATTTAGAAAACCCCCAGTCTCTGGAATGCAAAATATAACCCTTTTTTGAGGACGAGAGATTTTCCTTCATCATCTCGAGATGTTGTGTAAAGAGGTTTTACATGAATTCTTTAAGTAAGTAAACCGATGCCCAGACTCAGAAAGTATCCTAATTATTCATCACAAACTTTTTGGCCTACAAAGCTGACGCTTTTTAAATCCCCGCAACAGCATCTAAAGAATGTCTCCACCTTAGTGGGGAGCCGGGTTATCTCACCGACCGGCCCTTCCGTTTCCCCCCCCCCCCCGGATGGTTTACATTTGACAGCAATGACAATCAAGTCTATCTATCTACCTCCTACCTTTCTCTACCTTTCACACTGGCAGCAACCCACAACAGCTGTCTGAAACTAGGTATCTAAATCACTTCTTAGGTTAGAGATTCGAACAAGTCCAGCCGTAATCTGGACGCGTCATCACCAATTCTACTACTGCTACTACTACTACTACTACTACTACGAGAGAGAGAGAGAGAGAGAGAGAGAGAGAGAGAGCGTATGGGCGTTCACATAAGTCTATTATATAAATGAATGAACTTGTGCTACGAGAGAGAGAGAGAGAGAGAGAGAGAGAGAGAGAGAGAGAGAGAGAGAGAGAACCTGCTTCCCTCGAGTTCTCGTATATAAATGAATAACTTAGCGTTGATAACTGTTTCATAAGGTCAAACGTAATCTCTCTCCTCGCTACGCTTTGCTCACAAAGCGTTTTATCTGCAATGTTTCACAGCATACTAATTTCATGTTATTTTGTTTCATTTATTTTTGATTTTTTCATTTGGTTCTGTGGGTAGACACTAGTGAATGGTTTTGCCACAGTGACTTTCACTATATAATAATAATAATAATAATAATAATAATAATAATAATAATAATAATAATAATAATAATAATAATAATAATAATAATAATAATAAACAAAACTTGCGTCACAGAACCAATGGTACATACACGAGTGCTCAAGACCTGCAATTTCGGTGTCGGTGGGGAAACTAAGTCTCTGAGGTCTCCACAATAACCGCCCCCCACCCCCACCCCACATTTTTTCTTTTTTCCCATCAAATTCCATCTGATCTCTTACATGAATATAGTCATTACTGGAAAAAAATGATCTGAAATTTATGACATGAGGAAGAAGGTCATAGACTGAAACTCTCGTACATCAACTTCCCACCGGTTAAAGCTTCATCACAGGACGAAATGTTTGTTTAGAGAAGACGTAGACGAAAGATAGAGAATTAGACCCGTAACGAAAGTATGCTGTGTTTGAACATTTATTTCAATAAAATAAAGACCTGTTACGGATTCCAGGGTAAAATGAATATGGTTTCAGCGCTGTAACCAATAAAGCACAAATTTCAACGCGTCTTTTCAACCGAAATACATGGCCTTAAAGCTTTGAAGGACGATTATTAAATTATAGAGGCCTTCTGTGTGACAGAGATATGAATCTTAATCTTAATTTTTTTTTTATGAAAATTCGAAAACGTTTCCCGTCGCTGCAAAAGAAGTCTGGAATTTCTGCTCTTTTCACGCCCAGTAAATACCCTCGTCCACCAGAGGTATGCATCTTCCACGACGCCTCCTTCAGGATTAACAAAGGATTCCCTAAGCTTCAGACCCTCCTCCCCCTCCTCCCCTACCCCCAACCAATCCTCCAATTAAAAGTTTAAGAGGAAACAACTTTGTCGTTTTGTGTCGCCGTTAATTTGTCAAGTTTCGAAGAGAAGATTCGGGAATTTTTTTGTCCCAGTCTGGAGAGAATGAAATTTCCCTTCGAGATCATCTGGGATTTTTCCAGTTTTGTCTTTTTTCGTGAAGGTGAAAGGATTTGGGGATATAGCGGTTTCCCTCTTGTCCTGCTTATCTTTGCGTGCTAAAGAGCGCTGGGAAGCCATAATCGTTTACATAATACAGTAAGTCATTTGCATACAAAGATGCGCGCATGGCCAGTACATTGCTTAGTGTTAAAGAGCTTCGGGAAGCGATAATCTGTACAGGCATGCATACACTTTAAAGATACACGCACAAATACACGCAAAACACACATTCATTTACATATATGTATATATTCCTTGCAATTCCACAATGGTCCCGTGGGTGAAGTATATAAGAGATCCTCACGTGAAAATGAAAGAAGGAGGTACCAAGACTTTCAACTTTTATTCCAGTCATCTTCAGTACCCTGAAGATGACTTTGGAATAAAAGTTGAAAGTCTTGGTACCTCCTTCTTTCATTTTCACGTGAGGATCTCCTTATATATATGTATATATGTATATATACATATTTATTTTTTTATTTATAGTGTGTGTATAGATTTACGTAATGACAATTATTGCTTTTATTTCCTAGCAAGTTATCTTTAGGAATATTGCCATAATATCTTCATCTACAAGATAATTTCTGTAGTCTTCTCTTACTCACTTATTAAAGTGGTTCTACTTGAAATGTGTCCATATTTCCAGGCACAAATGTATTAGCAGTTTACCTACATCAAGAATGAAGACGGAATTCAAAAATAAATTCGTACCTACAAATTATATAACTACTACATGAATTCGAGTGATAAAGTTTCTTGATGGAATGATTCAAGTTCTGAATTGAAAGTAGAATTGAACCCTCTGGTATTCCATCACCACAAGACTGAACAGATTCTGAAATCGTTACACAATATCGATACTGCATAAATTTTCTTCGTAGTCTCTTTGCATTTGATATCCTGAATACTTTGGCTAAAACAAGAATTAAAATCTTAATGAGTGACATAAGATGTGTACGTTTATCCAGGTAGGAATGAATCGGAAGAATAGGGCTCAGTCTCGAATTCTTTAATATTTGGTAATATATCCATTTTTTAATACTAATGGGAAGGATGGCATAAGTGCATATTCATAATAAAATATAAAAGGGAATGTTTCGGTTCTTTATTTTCAATCAAATCATTTCCCCCGGACTGCAGTAGTACATCTTAGTGTACAGTACATATACATACTTTCATTACAGTATCTTATCAAGAGTTTGCATCCACTATTAAATATGTTTTCATCTCAGTATAAAATGCAAAGAACACCCAACAGATGTTCTTGTGGCCATATGCATCCAGAAAGGCGTATAATAATCATGTATAGAAGAAACAATTAGCTGAATGCAACTGTGAATTGTTTATATTTTAGAAAGTGGGTCCCTTTCCATCCTGAATAAACCTTCAGAATTGCTTTGAACGGCCAAAAGAGTACAAAGTTATAGATACTGAAATATTATTTACTGGTGTCAGTTCCAACGTTTTTTTTTTTTTTTTTTTTTTTTTTTTTTTTTTTTTTTTTGGTTTTTTTTTTTTTTTTTTTTTTTTTTTTTTTTTTTTTTTTTTTTTTTTTTTTTTTTTTTTTTTTTAACAGCCTACCACATATTTTAAATACCCCACAACGTTTTTATTGGCGCTGTTACGTTTTCAAAATAAGCACTACAAACTTTATCAATATATTGCACATCAACAGTTTAAATTCTGGTCTGAACCGAGTTTTACATCAGCGTTCTTTTTGAATAATGTAAAAGTTTGATTCCCATGGAACTATTCGGGGGGGAGAAGAAGGTGGTATGCATTTTTTTTTTTTAGAAAACAACACGCACAGCATTCCAAATAAATAAACTTTATGTTGTTTTTTATACGTATGCAGATGTATTTCATCTTGGTACCTAATCATCCGTCTACCTATTCACGTAATTCCCATGTCTCCCTTTCTCTGTTTCTTAATCATATCTTGCAGTGTTGTATGTCGAAATACACATCCAAAAACATACTTATGAGCATAAAATGCAGACACAGATACGCAAGACACATAATGCAGTAATATCCATCCTTCGATGTTTGCAGAATGATGTATGACGGTGCTAAACTTTCCTCTCAAGCAACCGCGAGTTCATAAAGAAAATATCGTTTCTTCCTCGAATTATACGGATAACGTTGTCATAAACTGCCCTGAATGGATGAGGCTGTGTGTGTGTGTGTGTGTGTGTCCTCGATCGCGCGCGCGCGTTTATTTTTGAGATAGAAAGACATACAGAGGAATTAAAGGGAGATTG
>NC_061105.1:42117888-42162888 GCF_015104395.2 Macrobrachium nipponense | reverse complement strand
AAATAAAATGGAAGATCAACAATAAATTATGTCAAAAGTCGTCCGTCGCAGATTTCAACTGATTCCTTTAAACTCTTCCCCCGAATCGAATCCCTCCTCGCAAACGCTGCTTCTTTATCTTGCTTTTGAATCTCTCTATTCAAAGCGCCCCACCATTTCTTTCACAGTTCTGCAGCTTTTATTCATCCCCTTTCGCAAACCCGCTCTACATTCGTCACTTTTATCTATCCCCCCCTCCCTCCCACAAAAAAAAAAAAAAAGCGCTTTCCGAAGCGTTGTGTTCGTGGTATCATTTCTCACGACTTTATGGGTCCTCTTTCGCGGCGCAGTTCTTGGCTTGGCAATATCTGTGACTGAGAGCTGAAGTATGGGACGGAATTCAATATGAATTAAAAAAAAAAAAAAAAAAAAAAAAAAAAAAAGGAAATGGATATTGGACATACCTGATAGATACTGTAAAGGAAACGTCACGAAGATCATGCTTTTGGTTATAAATGGTTTGACCTGCAAAGAAAAGAATTGATCGTGAATTTTTTTTTCGGATTTTGTTGGTCCATGCATTCAAGACTGAATAAAGTTGTATCTTCAAATGATAAAAAAAAATGCATGAGTCTTATTACTCTAATTTACATTTTGAAGATTGCCACAACGACAAAGGATTATGATCAAACCATAAATTACAATTACATGAACATGCTGAATTTGAAATGATTTATCCAACAGATGGATGACAGAAAACAATTGAAAGCCCTTCTGCACTAATTCAGTTAAGATAATGCTACAAGGTTGATAAACAGCTTTGGTATAACCTCCGCACCACTCTTATAAGATGGTATGTCATAATATCCGGGGCTCCTGTGGACACTAGAAGAGTTGGAAGACCCAGACCTACTTGGAAGAGAACTATGAGATTCTGGCGAGGAGACGAGCGGAGATTTGTGGAAGATAATGCACAGCAAAGACATGAGTGGCGGATTTCACAGCGGCCCTTTGCGGCTGGCGGGCTGGAAGCCATAATGATGATAGTAAAATGCCATACGCAATTATTCATGCATGTCAAACTTGCCAGTCTAAATCTCAATGTTCCTAAATAAGATTTTCCATTGTAGAGCTGCCGTATTAATCAGTATATTATCAGAAATCCCGGATGACTTCCGCAGAATACTTTTACCGGCATAAAGGTATGACGATTCTTCACGGTTTTCTTTCCTCTTAAAAGTCTTTGTCATTACAATGCAATCGCAGAGGGCCATCTTCCTTTTCATCTGGAGTGAGCATCATGGGGAGATGACTATTGTCAATCATATAACAAAGTCTATTTATAACGTAATAAAGAGGTTTATATATTAGACATTTAAGTTAAAACAGGAGCTCAGTGCTTATAAAAATCTGCAATATCCAATATCATCCCCCCCCACACCCGCCTCTCTCTCTCTCTCTCTCTCTCTCTCTCTCTCTCTCTCTCTCTCTCTCTCTCTCTCTCGGGTAATTCAATGGATACGGTTCCCTTAAATGGCAAAATAATGAAGGAATGAAAGATAACTGGCTATTAAGCCTATTGTGACTTAGATCCGCTCCCTCATTCCGTATAAAAAATTCCCTTTTTCGATTAAATAACGTTTTCATTCCTATCCTGGAGATAATACAATGATGTGCATCAATCTATTTCCTTTTTTCTTTAACAAATACCAAAAGTCGGAGGTCTGTGACGGGTTCGGCGTTACCATAACGACCGGAAGGAAGTTCTTTAACTCTATATTCCCTGGAATGAGATTCATCGGCTTCCAGGGAAGACATATAATTATCAAACTCTTTACTTGTGGAGAAAGAAACTTTGATCTTCATCCTTTACCTGGAACTATCGTGGATAATAAAGACTTGAGGGAGCTGGCGCTTCACGTTCAGCGTTTTTAGGTAGTAGTCGATCTGTATTCATCATTATTTTTAACACCGATGTTTTTTCTGACTCAAATTCTGATGAAAAATGGTTCGGGATGTTGCCTTTCTCCCTTTTTTACTGCGCATGTGAAGTCACGATGAAGAAATATAATAAGGTTAGATTCCCTATAAAAGTGTGACTGAGAGTAAAGTCATCAGTAGTCAATAAATGGATTAAAAGTTCTTCGAAGTTACCTTGTCGTAGTCCTATGGCACTACATAGATACATACATACATATATATATATATATATAATATATAATAATATATAATATATATATATATATTATATATATATATAATATGTAGTATTATATATATAATATTTAATATATATATATATATATATATTATGATATAGATAAAATATATATTATATATTGATGTATATATATAATATATTTATATATATATATATATATATATATATTGTAGTTTTACATACATATGTATTATATATATATTATATATATATATAGATAGATATAGTTTCTGTATATATCTATATATTTATATATATATAATAAGATATATATAAATAATATAATAAGTATATATATATATCATATATTATATATACATATTATATATATATATATAATATATATATATATCATATGATATATATATATATATCTATATAGAATTGTCGTCACTTCTAATCTAAGTGACCTCACAAGTATTAAACCAAAAACAACGTTTAATATGCAATTCACTATATCTTGGTAATTACTTAAACCTAAGGAGAATTGTGATTGACAAGAGGTTCTACACATGTTAATCGATAAACATTGCTAATAATTTGACATCGGGTGGTAAGTGGCGGGGGTAGGGATGCAAAAGAATTGGGGGTGGTCAGGTGGGTCTCTCCATGGGTCTCAATTCAAGACGCTCTTTCTTTTACTGACCTTTCAGAATCTTTAACCTTTCTTGAAACTCACAACTCCAGCATCTCTTCATATTTAACCTTTCTTTGTATCTCAAATCTCCAAAATCTCTGTCTTTAACTTGTATTTGTGTGGTAAACCTCCTTAATCTCTTCATAGATAACGTTTCTTTATATCGACGCCTCCCATATCTCGTAGTCTTTAACCTTTACCTCTTGATATCTCAAACCTTCGTCATCTCTTCTCCTTCAATCTAATGAACTTCGAATAAACCAGATTATAAACCTCTGTTAAGTAACAAGATTACAAATTATTATTATTATTATTATTATTATTATTATTATTATTATTATTATTATTATTATTATTATTATTATTTTGTTTCTTGTGATTTTATTGATCCTTCGTCGTGTAGCTACACATTTACGGCGTTGAATACAATACACTAATACACTCATACATACGCGTCTATGTACATGCACGCACAATATACAGACAAGAGCACTGGATATTGTTGCAGTTCGAAGCGCCCTTTGAACGTATGCAATTTCACGCATCATTCCACCAAATGGTTTGTGACGTCCTCCGCCGCCCTGACTCCCGCTTACCTTTAAATTCAATGACCTGGCCTGAGGTACTTGTAGTAGTAGTAGTAGACGGGATATGCCTTTGAAACGGCTCCTTGCGCAGATTCTCATGAGGTTAAGGATCCATTATCGAAGTCAGGCACCAGAGGGCGAACCTCGCTGGTTTTCGAGTCCTGTTGTGGATGTTTCTAGAAATAGGATGGGTGGGTCAACCTAGAAACCATAATCGTTGGAAAATCTACATTGAATTTCCCTCCCTCTATCAGGATATACAGATGCATATTCTGAAGGAAAAAGGGTAGTTGTATCTTACGGTGTTCACTACAATATCTCAGAAGATTTAGGGTCTTTTTATTTGTGTGTATTATATATATATAGAATATATATATATATATATATATATATATATAGATATATATATATATATATATATATATATATACATCTATTTATTAAATTTTATGGGTCAATAAATATACGAATTCAATAATCAATGAACTGAAAACAACAATTATCTCATATGTACGTGTTTACGTTTATAAATAAATATTGATATGCCCACGAGCGATTCTCCCTAAATGCCCGATTAACTTTGAGGAGTTTTCTTTATCCAGTGCAAAAACGTCTTTTAAACCTTTTTCTTCCTTTCCTCTCCTGTCTCCTCTTGTCAGACAATATTGGCTGCATGAATCGCTTCCTTCACATTGAACTGCTTCCATTTTTCAGTAAAGCAGGAGAAGCTTTGTCAAAGCCTCGCTTTTAGCTAAAGTAGGAAGGTGGAGGCTTCGGAAGCTTCAAAAGCTTCCACATTTCTCTGGGAAATTGTCGTTTCACTTCAGAGAGAGAGAGAGGAGAGAGAGAGAGAGAGAGAGAGAGAGAGAGAGAGAGAGAGAGAGAGAGAGAAGCCGAAGAGGAGGAGGAGGAGGAGGAGGAGGAGACGAAGTGTTTATACCTCCACAAAAGGCCCTGCAATATTTCGGCCAGATATTGAAGAGATCCTTCTTTGCAGAGAGAGAGAGAGAGAGAGAGAGAGAGAGAGAGAGAGAGAGAGAGAGAGAGAGAGAGAGAGAAGGACCATGATGGTTTGATTCTAACACAGAATTACCATGGCCACGCCATTACCATTAATTTCCTTTTTGTCTATATTCATTGATCATATACTTTGGAACGCATCACAAACATGATAAAAGCACAAACTTTAAAATTCGACGCATCAAATATGAGCACCGAGAGAAATATCCCCGGGATGAAACAAAGGGCAAAAAATATCTGTCTCATAACTTCATTATGATTTTGATTAAACCTAAATCTCATCTCCTGAAAAACACGAGCAAAAAAAATCTCATCTCCTGAAAGACACGAGCAGAAAACAAACTTGATTACAAAAAATATCGAATCTGATGATGGAATAATCCCTAATTCAGTTTCATACCACTCAAAATAATTAAACCGATCAGTCACGGTTCTAACTTAATGTATGATATACTGTGTTGAATGTGATTCGAGTATTTACTCCTGGAAGTTCCTCAATATTGAAAAGCTTTACAACATCACCGCTCATTTCTGAGCTGGAGATCAGCAGAATGATAAGCATTAGCCGCCCGGATCATTCCTCTTTTCCTGATGTCCATTTCAAATGCACTTCTGATTGCACTTTGTCATTATCATGGCGGACAAAAAGATTCATAGAGCCATTTCCTGAATAAACGTTGTACATAAGATAACATGAAATGTCGATCTTCAAAACTGCAACTGAATCAGTTGATTATTGCTAATAGATGTGTGTGTCTGTGTCATATTTATGATGAGGCTACTGGATTAATAGCTACATGAACTCAGCGAGAGAGAGAGAGAGAGAGAGAGGAGAGAGAGAGAGAGAGAGAGAGAGAGAGGGAGAGAGGGGGGGTTGATGGATTATGCACAAAGGGACACCATGAAGTCCTAAGTTGACCAGAGAAGTGACCTAACGTGTGACAATATTGAAGAATGGAATAAATCTCTGAGATAATCATACCATTAATGTAATAATTTTCCCAATTCTCCTTCAACCTGAATTCAAAAGTGGGTCACCATGAAACTTATATCTGGGGAAATGTGACGGTGTTTAGTTAAGGATATAGATTATAGACAGATAGGTCACGTCTTCATGGATGACCTGTTTTCACTCTTCCCCGGATTATGCAGCCACTTAGTTTTGTTTTTTTGTTGTCGTAATGCCATTACTTAATGTCAGCATAATGAACGTTGTTTAGATATACAAAATTCTCATTAACTATGATACACGCACGCTTAATCCATTTTTTTCAAATCCAAAGGGAATACGGATTATATTTTCAATTCCACGTATGTATACCTTTGGCAATTTAATTTCGTTTCGCGCTGGAAATTGATCTATAACCCTCTTGCCCTGAATGGCTTTCATCCATTTCATAAGCTGATTTCAAGATGTCGGGAGGATGAAAACCCACCTAAGCTCTTCTGAGATTATGTATTCGAAGACTTTTGGGATTTCCGAGTTTATGTCGATTTAATCTTTATTCAACTTACTTTAGTGTGAGCTTACTACGCAATATTTTTAAAATGAACATCTTAACATAAAACTGAATTCTTTTTTGTGATGTTATAATCCCTTGCAGAGAAAAACAACGTATGACGCAAGATACTTCATTATAACCAGCTAAAACAGAAAGATTCATTTTTTTAACATTTAACATTTCAAAAATTACAGTTACTTAATAAAAGCACTTCCCTTCACAAAAGCACCCATCATTCTCTGACATACACATCCGCATATTCACAAATATTACTAAATTTATTCATATGCACAAACACATATATGATGAAACAGATCCACAAGAAACCCATAAATGGATTCTGGTACAATACCAACAAAATTTCCCTCGGAACTGTTTTTGATAATGGATCTTGGCGAAGCTCTGAATGCATTTACGAATTGCTCTTCGAATAACAGGGATGGACGAGCCAGGAAAAGAACTTCCAAAGCTGTAATACTGAGAGAATACGCGCAAAGCATCAAAACTGAATTTCGGTGTCTGTTGTAAAACGTAATGAAGATGAAGGGACCATCTGTCACCTTCAGATGCAAAATTTATGAAAACATAGCAATATTAATTTGGTGAGTGGGTCGTTTTAAGTTATCAAAATTAATATTTGCTTTTATTCAGTGGCAACATAACTGTAAACACAGCCCACTGCACATTGTAACTGTATCATCTCCGCCATGTGTTCCCGAAAGATTTGGCATTATGTATTATATACTGTATCACATATTGATGTTTACACTGACAAAAGAGTATTTAATCTTACCTTCTAAAACCTTACAGGCTCAACCTTGAGAAATCCTTCGCCTCTTCAGTCATCCCAAGAGTAGGATTATTTCCATCTCAGTCAAATCAGTCAAATGTGTTTTCTGTTGGAAAGACGTATAAAGACGTGAATAAAATTCTCCCTTATAACCATAATAAAGCTGCCTATTACACATAGGCAAATCAAATGAGGAAATATTTAAAAGCAAATTCAGTTCAATAAGAATGAATAGGATAAATCTTAGGCCAGCCATGTAATGTATGGCAAAATCTCTTGTTGAAGCCAGGTACTCAAACGAAAATCTTTTGAAAAACCCGAAACTCTTTGAAAACACCGAAAAATGGTGTTAGTGACTCAACATGCATGGACTGAACATGAGTTGAACCATTTAAAAATGTTAATAGTCCTGCATAGTTCTTACACCCAGAACACATCTCTTTCCAAATCCCCAGAGAACCTTCGCCCGATTTCTCCTTCATCTAAAACCTCATTATAAACTTTTCCGTGACATAACCTTCCATGTCTATCGCGGTATATTCCCACTGACCCTCCTGCAGGGTTATCAAAGGCTTCCCCAAACTTTAGCCGTTCCTTAGGCCTAAGCCCTCCCCAAAAACAGGCCTAAGCCCTCCCCAAAAACAATGTTCTAAGTAAAAGTTCAAAAGAAGTCAGCTTCAGTCATAATGTCAAGCCTTTGTGTTCTTGTATCGCGGTTGAAAAAAAATCTTGGAATATTTGTCTGATGCAATGAAAATGGCATTTTCCTTTCAGATGATTATCACGCACTTTCAGTTTTTCTTCGTTCAAGTGAACAGACATGGAAGCCTCAAGATCTTTTGATTTGTGTATTAAATATCTTTGACGACACCCTCACCGTGCGTTGGTTTGAATCCCACCACGGAACAACAGTTCTTTCCATTATTCCCCAATTGGATTCATGGTTTGGTAAACAAAAGCATAACCCAAACAATTGCAAGGGAATCAAGAAGTTATGTATATATATATATATATATATATATATATATATATATATATATATATATATATATATATATATATATATATATATAATATGGTTGTGCACGGCTGCACATGCTCGTAAATATTTTGAATGCATTTAACCTATAAAGATTAAAAAGATAAACTTATTTTCCGTATACTTGCGTGAAAAACACATTGGATTCAGTACCTGTAATAAAGTTACTGCCAAGGTAAACGCTGAAACCTATAACACAGCCGTCTTCTCGTAGTCAGTTGGATAAATACATCACCTAATTACCAAAACCATAAATCTCTTCAGACTATTTTGGGTTTTGGGACAGAAATGTCACATAATGAGAAGCCAGTTCCCATTCGAATACCAACAGACTTCAGTTTGTAGTGTGTAATGTATTTCATTTATGTGGTTGTGAGTTATGGTTTAAACGAGAATATATACGTATATATTTAAAAAGGTCGAATCATTTATTTGCATACGCCACAATATAAATTCTGCTAAATGAACAGAACATTGGTTTAGGATTTTTATGCTGTGATCTCGGAATGGATATGAACACCGAGATTCTCGTTAGGCAATTATGGCAATAAGCGCTATGCGTTACCTGGTATATATATGGATGAGAATGCAAATGCATAACACTGAACCTTCACATTTGCTGCGACAAAGGTGCAATTCTCTTTACGGCAAATCAAATGATGCAAATCACACGCACTCACCAGAACGGAATTTGAGCTGGGGAACGAATTCTATTCCTTATTTCCTTTTTTTTTTTTATTCTCTCTCTCTCTTCTCTCTCTCTCCTCTCTCTCTCTCTCTCTCTCTCTCTCTCTCAATAGGAAAATTCCCTGGTTCTGAGGCGAGAAATGGTTGTAGTTCTCCAAGCTGGAGAGGTAAAGAAATACATGGCTGAGAGACATAATGTTATATTGCCTCTGCCTTCTGCTTTCCCTTTCGTTCTGCTTTGGCAAAGACAGCAGATGGCAACGAAAGGTTTCCAATATTCGCTTGGCAGGATTCTTTAATGGATGGGTTCACAAAACTTGTCACTTAACATTTGATTTTCTGTCTGTAAAATGATTGTGGTCTGTTTCTTTCTTGGTATTTCTAAGAATGTAAATCAACTTCTAGTGATCTGATGTTTTTACCTCAGCTGAGGAACCTAACTGAAGTTCTGATTTCACTCGTGTGTCAGTATGCTGTTTTCATTGTTTGGTTGTTTGCATTTTAGAGAAATCATTTATTTCAAAATTCCAAAGAGGAAATTATAACCCAATTCTGAAATGTTTTGGCAAACGACAAACGAAGAAATTTTATCATGATAGAGATACGACTCAATTCTTTAAAAGTTACTAAATATTAAGTAGGCGTTTTTAACCAGTAGCTCATTATACAGTAGGTTACATTTTCCACGACAACAAACCGATCTAAATGAAGGTATACGAGAATGCTGTGACATTCACTCCATATTTTTATTTACTTGAATTAAGGCAAAAATATGACCACAATATTCCCACGAGTATTTGTCAATTTATCATTGTAACAATAATCTAACAAGGTGTAATATTTCGTTGAAAACTCTGCAATTTGAAAGATACTTAACAAGTTGATACCTCATATTTTTTATATTGGTCGAAAATTTAGTAAAAACTTTGCATACTGAAGCAAGCAGAATAACTTGATAGTGAACATTTCTACGGCAGAGAAGAGAGAGAGAGAGAGAGGAGATGAGAGAGAGAGAGAGAGAGGAGAGACGAGAGAGAGAGAGAGAGAGAGAGAATTTGGAGAATCAGCTTCAGCCAGAGAAAATTTTTTTGTCGTAATCTCAAGGAGAATTTCGGAGCCAAACTCGCAATTTAGACTGGAGGAAAGATGAAGAGTTTATTATTATTATTATTATTATTATTATTATTATTATTATTATTATTATTATTATTATTATTATTATTATTATTATTATTATTATTATTATTATTATTATTATTACTGTGCAGTTCCCCTGATTGTTGTTCCGCAAAACGCATAAAATTTCTCTTTCACTTTTATAAACTCCCGCGTAAAGTTTCCAGTTCCAAATAGAACATGACTAATCCATTGCTCAATGAACAGGTGAGAGAGGCACCTGGCTTTTCAGGGACACCTCTCCGTTACCTTTGCAAGATAATCGTAAATAATGGTTCACGAAAAAGCGATTATTCGTGTCAACTGAAAATTCATTCCTTGATACTACATAACAATGAGAGAGAGAGAGAGAGAGAGAGAGAGAGAGAGAGAGAGAGAGAGAGAGAGAGAGAGAGAGAGATTCCTGTACTCAAATATTTTGCTTTTTGGTGTCTCCTTGAAAAAAAATTTCCGTTTTGGACACTTCTTAAAGAATTAAGCTGAAAATTTCTTAATCATATTGTTACTGCAATGACGCAATATTCTTAAACATTTTGACGTCAAAATATGAAAAGCTTTCTATGACACAATACTCAAAAGAGGTGATTTATATTCATCATACGACTTTCATCAAATCGACGATATTTTATATCATGATGTAGTAAAGGACGGAGAGTTCCTATCCAGGAGTGAACTCAAACAAGCAATTGTACAAACTATGTCATGTGCAGAACTAGATATGTTCTAAATCACAGCGAGCACAGTAGATAGTGATCAAAATAGCATATTCTAAATCATGCTGCACTCAGAATGCAAAATTCAAAATTCTATACGCGAAACTTTGATTGAAATATCGCTACCCTAGGCGGATACTGGTTTCTCAAGAGATAGAATACGCTAATAAAATATATTTCTAAAGATATTAAAAGACGGATTCTAAAATGTCAAACCTAACAAAAAAGAAGAGGATGCCATACTTTACTCACCTTTATGCACGAGGTCAAAGACCCCGGAAATACTTCCGGGATATTTCATCGTCTAAATACATTGCAGAGCTGTAAGTAGGTTTGTTGATATTCAACGACTCATTTAGAGGACACAGAAAGCCCCTTTAACCTGAAAATGAAAATAAATATAAACATAGTAATAGCAAATTTCTGTTATATAAATACATTTTACATAACAATGCACTTCAAAGACTGGACATTTTCAAGCGATAAATGAACTGATGAAAAAACGTGGCTGTATATATTATACATAAGTCTTAAATTGAAAATACGTGACTCGGAAAATGAAAATACATTTACTCTATTTCGCGTGAATGGAGGGAAATTCATTTCTGAATAAAGTATGAATATGGATCAAGGGTTTCTATCTGGTAATATTCATTCTCAATCATGATTATACTGATATGTGTATAGCTGTCCAGCTATGTTGCATATGACAGCTTACTTAATCACCCACATATAGGTGGCAGTTTTAAGTGATTTATGGACATTTTCATTTATCAATATTACAATGAAATTTAAACGTATTCATGTATATATATACATACGTACACACCCACCCACCCCACACACACACACACACCACACATACACACACACACACACACACACACATATATATATATATATATATATATATATATATATATATATATATATATATATATATAAGAGAGAGAGAGAGAGAGAGACGAGAGAGAGAGAGGAGAGAGAGAGAGAGAGAGAGAGAGAGAGGCTACTCTTCAAACTACACACTTTCTTCCTGCAGTTTAACGCACAATCCATATCAACCTTCCATTTGCACCGAATTTATTGTGAAAAAAAAAGTGATAAACCCGAAGAGCAAACATTAAGTAGTGTTCCCTGTGAAGAAATATATTCCTTTCATTCATACCCTAAAAAACATCTCTTCTTTGGAAAAATGCCTTCTTTCCATTCCTTCCCTTGTTACAGCAACTGAGCGTCCAAATGCAATACAATAAGAAAAGCATTGTCTTCTCCTGTTGGAGGAGATATATTTATTTCCCCCATTACCATTTGCACCATTCAAAGAAACTCTATATTGCGTTAAACACACTTGCACTTTAGACGAAAGGAAAAACAGAAGGAGTTGCGTAAGAAAAAAAGGGTAATGACAGTCTAAAGTACGTACAGAAATGAATGTTTATTAAAGGGAAACGGGAATGAATGAGAAAAAATAGTTTTAGAAAAAAAAAAAGATAATAAAATATCTAGTGAAGAATGGGACTTCTAAACTTAGGGCAAAAGAAAGTCGCGTAAGATAACCCCCCCTCAAAAACTCATTAGGGAGATTAAAGCCAACCTTCCCGCCAGAGAGAGAGACCTTACCTTACAGACCTTACATCTTGTTCGGGTTTGCCCCAGGTCCCTCAGTGTGAGGCACCTCTAATGTCTACCAGAGAGTTGCTAGTACATCTCTTCCAAAACCGGTATATTTTGCATCTTCCAATCTTGGATGGTCTGGGATGCAGTTTAGATATTTGTCGAGCTTATTCTTAAACACATCTACGCTCACTCCTCTTGATATCCTCAGATGAGCTGGCAACGCATTGAATAGACGCTGCATTATCGATGCTGGTGCGTAGTGGATTAATGTCCTGTGTGCTTTCCTTATTTTTCCTGGTATAGTTTTGGGCATATTAATCTACCTCTGCTTGCTCTTTCTGATATTTTTAGTTCCATGATATTTTCTGCTATTCCTTCTATCTGTTTCCATGCCTGAATTATCATGTAGCGTTCTCTTCTCCTTTCTAGACTATATAATTTAAGAATTGTAGTCTTTCCCAATAGTCCCTAGGTCCTTAACTTCTTCTATCTAGCTGTAAAGGACCTTTGTACACTCTCTATTTGTGCAATATCCTTTTGATAGTGTGGGTACCATATCATATTGCAATATTCAAGTGGACTACGAACATATGTTTTATAAAGCATAATCATGTGTTCAGCTTTTCTTGTTTTGAAGTGCCGTAACAACATTCCCATTTTTGCTTTACATTTTGCCAACAGAGTTTGCTATTGATCATTGCATAACATGTTCCTATTCATCATCACACCAAGGTCTTTAACTGCTTCCTTATTTGTGATGGTCTCATTATTAGGTCCCTTATATGCATATAGCTTTCTTTCTCTGTCTCCATAATTTATTGATTCAAATTTATCAGAGAAAATTAAAACCAATCCTATTTACCTCTGCCCAATCATATACTTTGTTAAGGTCTCTTTGTAGAGCGTTCCCATCTTCATCACAAGTAATTTCTCTACTTATTCTTGTGTCATCTGCGAAACTACTCACTACGAATCCTTCACATTATTGTCTATGTCTTCAATCATAATAACAAACAGTATTGCAGCTAACACCGTACCTTGCGGCACACCGGATATTACCTTGACTTCATCCGATTTCTCGTCGTTTGCAATAACTATCTGTTTTCTGTTGTGTAAAATTCTTTTAACCATCTTCCTACTTTATCCACGATATTGTGTTTTCTAATTTTTCTTCGCTAATATATTATGGTCTACTTTATCAAAAGCTTTTTGCAAAGTCTAAATAAACCACATCTGTTTCATTTCCGCTTTTCATATTTTTGAATATGTTTCTCACGGTGGACTAACAGTTGGGTTTGTGTACTTTTTCCGGGTACGAAACCATGTTGTCCTCTTTATTAAACAAAATTAGTTTTTATTAAATGTTTCATAATATTTTTCTTCATTACCCTTTCATACACTTTCATAATATGTGATGTTAGACTCACAGGCCTATAATTACTTGCCTCTAGTCTTGATCACTTTTGAAAGTAGGGGTAATATATGCTAATTTGTGCTCATCATAAATCTTGCCTGTATCTACACTTTGTCTTAATAATATTGCAAGTGGCTTTGCGATAGAATGAACTACTTTCTTTAACAAAAAATAGCAGGGAATTCCATCAGGCCCTGCAGCAGCTCCATTTTAATTTCATAATAGCCTGCACAATATCAGCTTCATTAATATCTATGTCAGCTAAATATTCACTATTTTCATCCTTACTTCTATATCATTATCTTCATTATCTATTCTAGGGGGTGAAATTAATCTCTTTATATCGTTCTGCCAGTATGTTGCAAATTTCTTTTTTTCATTGGCGTTAATCTCCCTTCAATTCTCAGAGGGCTATTTCTATTCTTCTTTATTCATCTTCTTCGCATATGAGTATAATAGCTTGGGGTTTTTGCTTGATATTTAATAGGGTTTTTCTTCCAAGTCCCGTTTTCATTTTCTTTTGATTGTATAAACTTTTGTTGCTGCATTTCTATCTTACTTTTAGTTCTATAACTTTCCATCCATGCTTTTTTTCTTTTGCAAGACCTTTTTTCCACTTTCTGATTTTCTGGAACAAGATCCTTCTGTCTCTTGGTATGCAGAATGATGTTTACTTTTCTTCTTCGGTATATATTTTTCCACTATTTTCTCCAATATTTTATATAATATCTCCGTATTTACCCTTATGTCATCACTTACGAAAATGTTATCCCAATCTTTGTTTAATTTCTTCATTTTAATTTCGGAACAATTTTATATTTTTACTTTGTTTAAGAAGGTATTTTCCATATCCTTCCACTTTTTCATTTCTTGCTTCTTATCTCTATTTTCACTTGCTTTGAATGAACTGTTAATTCTATGACATTTATGGTCTGAAATATTCGCATTATCAACTATTATTTCTTTAACATAATTCATCTCGTTCACAAATACTAGGTCTAAAGTATTTTCCCTTTCTTGTTGGCAGGTGATTTATTTGTTGAATGTTGTATTCTAGTAGCATATCTAATAGCTTTTCAAATTGCCTCTTATCTTCTGCACTACTATTACTCTCTTTTTTATATGTATAAGTACAACCACAATCATCCATTCGTTCTTTCCATTCTACGAAAGGAAAGTTGAAGTCACCAGATAGGAGAATAGTCCAGTCCTTGTGATTTCTACATATATCATCAATTTTTTCAATTATTAAGTCAAACTCTTTAGTATTAGGAGGTCTATATATTACTATGTTCATCAATTTTTCAGATTCAAATTCTACCGCTATTAGTTCACATTCTGAGTTACTATATCATATATTTTTCCTTGTTTTTGTCTTTCCCATATATTGCGGTTCCCCCTTGATTCCTATTTTTTCTATCTGGATCTATAAGTTTGGAACCCTTTTATTTGATCATCATTCCCAGTCTCTTGGGAATACCAGGTTTCACTTATATTCATTATATCTATTCTTTTCATTTGGGTTAGTTCTCTAAGTACTCTATTTTTCTTTTTGAGTTACTTGTAACTAAAACCCTGCGCATTCATCACTATGATGGTTTGCGTGTTTCTCCTTCATTAATACTGGTGGTAGTAATAAGGATTTTCCCATGTCTCTTCCTGTTCTGGTATGTTGTTCTTTTTTCATTTCCTTTCCAGAAATTCTGACATTAAAAAATCCAACTTTTCCATAATATTTGATCTTCCTTCATCATAATTATTCATTTTGTGTCTGAATCTGCAATGTTTTCTCCGTTTGCATGCAAATTCCTCTTGCCATAATAAAAATACAGTTATTTATCTCTGAGTAGAATTCGGAGCTGATGCTTTGAAATTTTTTGCTGACACCTCTGCATATCTCATGGTGGTTTGCTTTTCTCTTTTACCTGATATTCGTGATTCTCTCTTTATTTGTTTCTTTCTTATTTGGATTTTTATTACTTGGTTGATTATTTATTTGATTATGATTCATGGTACAGGGTGCATATATTTGCATTTTTTGTCGAACTTACATCCTTTTCCTTCTTTTAGGTTTGGTTTTTACTTTTTATATTTTTGGATGCAGATCTCTGCAATCATCCCCATATCCATCTAAGTATGCACATTTACCATATATTTCATAGTTTTGACAATATCTTAGGATGTTGTAGTAACATCTTTCTCCAAATCTGCAATTCCCTCTTTCAAAAGGTTGCAGATTTTGTTGTCGCCTTCTTGTCTATTTTTTCCTCTTCCCGTCATTGTATAGATCTGGGTAGAGCCTCTTCGGGATTTGCTTTTCTGTTGTCATATCGTAATTTATTTCTTCGTAGGTATGCTGCTTATTGCTCATATGTAGTATCAATGAGTATCTCTGCATCCATACTTTTATCTTGTTCTTTGTTTTCCTTATTTTTTTCTGTCATTTCATTTTTGTTTACTTCTCTTCCGTTTTCCTCTTCTTCTTTTTCTTCTTCTTCTTCCTCTTCCTCTTCCTCTTCTTCTTCATCCTCAACTATTTGAGAGAGAGAGAGAGAGAGAGAGAGAGAGAGAGAGAGAGAGAGAGAGAGGTGAGGTTTATTAGCTATAAATTATTTTCGACAATTAATTCATTTCTCGTTTTTCATTTGGAGAACAAAAATACATCATTGTTGAGATCATTATATACATCATTCAACCTGACGAATAATCCTGATTATTATTTTTAAAGAAAATTATAAACTTTTTGTTTATTCTCTAAATTCCCTCTCAAAATCTTCGCCATTGATGGTAATTAGCCGAACTTAAGCTGAAATTTTATATGTATGTTTGTTTTACATAACATTTTATAGTTGAGTTTATATCTATTGCAGGTGAAATTTTAATTTATTTATCACATTTTTTATCTGTTCATATGCTATCCTGAATTACTAACTTCACATTTTATCGATTTAGCCTAAAGCACAGTGATGAGAACTATAGCTACAGGTATTTGTAAGTTCCTCCAGTGTGCCATCTTGCTTGGTGAGAACGTACCCGCGTGAAGTACAATAATCAACAGATACACAAGTTTAACATACGACTAGAATTTGAGAAATATCTAGAAGTGTTCGTGAACTATCGGTGATAAGATTAGTGTGAAAATAGTAGGATAAAGCGTCTTCTAAGTTAGTTTATCAAGTGTAATACTATAAATCAGAACAAGATGGCAGTAAGTTCCAACTGCGGAAAAAGGTGGCGTAATTTGGCGTGTCTAGCAGATTCGCAATACGATGAGGTAGCAGGAAGGGAACTGGCATTTCTCATCTATGAAATCAGCAACAGTACTAACCAAAAAGATACAAAAGCATTCATAGATTATATTAGAAGGTATAATCCTTCAAACTGGAACAAATCTAATGAAAACATCTTGAAAATAATTGAAGAAGTTCCAAATAAAATCCAAGTGGTCAAGAGACTCATAAAGAAAATATACATAAACCAACATATCCGACAAAGAAAAGGTGAATAAGGTGAATCTTGTGAATATACAATTGATGCATTAGGAAAAAGAATGCCAAAAGCATGCAAACTGTGTAAGGTTTGGTATAGCATAGTCAATCCACAAACACCTAATCAGAAAATGTGCTGCATGCACATTCCGACCCATCCACAGTGTGCTGAGGTAATACAAGATTTGAGAAAAGATACAAGAATTTTTTTGTTCAACATGTCTATCATGGATAGACAATGTTATTAAATCAAGATTGAATGTACAAATAGTTGAGGATGAAGAAGAAGAGGAAGAGGAAGAAGAAGAAGAAAAAGAAGAAGAGGAAAACGGAAGAGAAGTAAACAAAAATGAAATAACAGAAAAAAATAAGGAAAACAAAGAACAAGATAAAAGTATGGATGCAGAGATACTCATTGATACTACATATGAGGCAATAAAGCAGCATACCTACGAAGAAATAAATACGATATGACAACAGAAAAGCAAATCCCGAAGAGGCTCTACCCAGATCTATACAATGACGGGAAAGAGGAAAAAATAGACAAGAAGACAAAATCTGCAACCTTTTGAAAAGAGGGAATTGCAGATTTGGAGAAAGATGTTACTACAAACATCCTAAGATATGTCAAAACTATGAAATATATGGTAAATGTGCATACTTAGATGGATATGGGGATGATTGCAGAGATCTGCATCCAAAAATATGTAAAAACCTAAAAGAAGGAAAAGGATGTAAGTTCGACAAAAAATGCAAATATATGCACCCTGTAGCCATGAATCATAATCAAATAAATAAGCCAACCAAGTAATAAAATCCAAATAAGAAAGAAACAAATAAAGAGAGAAATCAAGAATATCAGGTAAAAGAGAAAAGCAAACCACCAATGAGATATGCAGAGGATGTCAGCAAAGAATTTCAAAGCATCAGCTCCGAAATTCTACTCAAGAGATATAACTGTATTTATTATGCAAGAGGATATTGCAGAAACGGAGAAAATTGCAGATTCAGACACAAAATGAATAATTATGATGAAGGAAGATCAAATATTATGGAAAAGTTGGATTTTTTAATGTCAGAATTTCTGGAAATGAAAAAAGAACAACATACCAGAACAGGAAAGAGACATGGGAAAATCCTATTACTATCAGTATTAAATGAAGGAGAAAACACGCAAACCATCATAGTGATGAATGCGCAGGGTTTAGTTACGAGTAACTCAAAAGAAAAATAGAGTACTTAGAAGAACTAACCCAAAATGAAAAGAAAATAGATATAATGAATATAAGTGAAACCTGGTATTCCCAAGAGACTGGAATGATGATCAAATAAAAGGGTTCCAAACTTATAGATCAGATAGAAAAAATAGGAATCAAGGGGGAACCGCAATATATGGGAAAGACAAAAAACAAGGAAATATATGAGAAATATAGTAACTCAGAATGTGAACTAATAGCGGTAGAATTTGAATCTGAAAAATTGATGAACATAGTAAATATATGACCTCCTAATACTAAAGAGTTTGACTTAATAATTGAAAAATTGGATGATATATGTAGAAATCACAAGGACTGACTATTCTCCTATCTGGTGACTTCAACTTTCCTTTCGTAGAATGGAAAGAACGAATAGGAGATTGTGGTTGTACTATACATATAAAAAAGAGAGTAATAGTAGTGCAGAAGATAAGAGGCAATTTGAAAAAGCTATTAGATATGCTACTAGAATACAACATTCAACAAATAAATCACCTGCCAACAAGAAAGGAAAAATACTTTAGACCTAGTATTTGTGAACGAGATGAATTAGTTTAAAGAAATAATAGTTTATAATGCGAGTATTTCAGACCATAATGTCATAGAATTAAACAGTTCATTCCAAAGCAAGTGAAAATAGAGATAAGCAAGAAATGAAAAAGTGGGAAGGATATGGAAAATCAAACTTATACAGTAAAAAATATAAAATGGTCAGAAATTAATGAAGAATTAAACAAAGATTGGGATAACATTTTCGTAAGTGATGACATAAGGGTAAATACGGAGATATTATATAAAATATTGGAGATAATAGTGGAAAAATATATACGAAGAAGAAAAAAGAAAACATCATTCATGCATACAAGAGACAGAAGAATCTTGTTCCAGAAAATCAGAAAGTGAAAAAAGGTCTTGCAAAAGAAAAAAATGCATGGAAAGTTATAGAACTAAAAAGTAAGATAGAAAATGCAGAAAAAAAGATTATACAATCAAAAGAAAATGAAAAACGGGACTTGGAAGAAAAAACCCTATTAAATATCAAGCAAAACCCCAAAACTATTATACTCATATGCGAAGAAGATGAATAAAAGAAGAATAGAAATAGGCCCTCTGAGAATTGAAGGGAGATTAACGAATGAAAAAAAAGGAAATTTGCAACATACTGGCAGAACGATATAAGAGAGAATTCACCCCTAGAATAGATAATGAAGATAATGATATAGAAGTAAGGGATGAAATAGTTGAATATTTAGCTGACATAGATATTAATGAGCTGATATTGTGCAGGCTATTAATGAAATTAAAAATGGAGCTGCTGCAGGGCCTGATGGAATTCCTGCTATTTTGTTAAAGAAAGTAGTTCATTCTATCGCAAAGCCTACTTGCAATATTATTAACAAACCAAAGTAGATACAGGCAAGAGTATATGATGAGCACAAATTAGCGTATATACCCCTACTTTCAAAAGTGGATCAAGACTAGAGGCAAGTAATTATAGGCCTGTGAGTCTAACATCACATATAATGAAAGTGTATGAAAGGGTAATGAAGAAAAATATTATGAAACATTTAATAAAAAAATAATTTGTTTAATAAAGGACAACATGGTTTCGTACCGGAAAAAGTACACAAACCCAACTGTTTAGTCCACCGTGAAAACATATTCAAAAATATGCAAAAGCGGAAATGAAACAGATGTGGTTTATTTAGACTTTGCAAAAAGCTTTTGATAAAGTAGACCATAATATATTAGCGAAGAAAATTTAGAAAAACACAATATCGTGGATAAAGTAGGAAGATGGTTAAAAGAATTTTTACACAACAGAAAACAGATAGTTATTGCAAACGACGAGAAATCGGATGAAGCCAAGGTAATATCCGGTGTGCCGCAAGGTACGGTGTTAGCTGCAATACTGTTTGTTATTATGATTGAAGACATAGACAATAATGTTAAGGATTCGGTAGTGAGTAGTTTCGCAGATGACACAAGAATAAGTAGAGAAATTACTTGTGATGAAGATAGGAACGCTCTATACAAAGAGACCTTAACAAAGTATATGATTGGGCAGAGGTAAATAGGATGTATTTAACTCTGATAAATTTGAATCAATATTATGGAGACAGAGAAAGAAAGCTATAGCATATAAGGGACCTAATAATGAGACCATCACAAATAAGGAAGCAGTTAAAGACCTTGGTGTGATGATGAATAGGAACATGTTATGCAATGATCAAATAGCAACTCTGTTGGCAAAATGTAAAGCAAAAATGGGAATGTTGTTACGGCACTTCAAAACAAGAAAAGCTGAACACATGATTATGCTTTATAAAACATATGTTCGTAGTCCACTTGAATATTGCAATATGATATGGTACCCACACTATCAAAAGGATATTGCACAAATAGAGAGTGTACAAAGGTCCTTTACAGCTAGAAATAGAAGAAGTTAAAGACCTAGACTACTGGGAAAGACTACAATTCTTAAAATTATATAGTCTGGAAAGGAGAAGAGAACGCTACATGATAATTGCAGGCATGGAAACAGATAGAAGAATAGCAGAAAAATATCATGGAACTAAAAATATCAGAAAGAGCAAGCAGAGGTAGATTAATAGTGCCCAAAAATATACCAGGAAAAATAAGAAAGCACACAGGACATTAATCCACTACGCACCAGCATCGATAATGCAGCGTCTATTCAATGCGTTGCCAGCTCATCTGAGGAATATATCAGGAGTGAGCGTAGATGTGTTAAGAATAAGCTCGACAAATATCTAAACTGCATCCCAGACCATCCAAGATTGGAAGATGCAAAATATACCGGAAGATGTACTAGCAACTCTCTGGTAGACATTAGAGGTGCCTCACACTGAGGACATGGGGCAACCGAACAAGATGTAAGGTCTGTAAGGTCTGTAAGGTAAGGGTTTCGTAAATAACAAAGCAAAGCTTTGTCTCTTTCACTCTTTCTCAATAATGAGACCCATTTAAACAAATCATATTTTCACATATCTGAAACTGTCAGAGAAATAACAAATACAAAGAAACATTTTTAGTGATCACATCGAGTCGATAAAACTTATAGTCTGCAAAAACAAAGGATTTTTCAAAAATTATTCACTATATTTCCGTTTCCCCTTTTTTTTTTTTATGGTAAACCTTCCTCCCTGTTTCACTCTGACGCTCAACTGGCTCAAGTCTATCCCAACCATGTTTAAGCAACACACTTTCATGAACACTTTTTGATGTTCATGATATTTTTCTTTGCAAGAATGATCGACACTCAAAGGTGATCAGGCACTCGACGTCCCATTTACTACTCACCGGTCCGTTCACCTGTCAATGAGGACAGACGACTCCTTGGGTGAAGAAAAGGTCGTGGGTCTAGCAACCCCATCCCTAAAAAACTTTCTCAGCAATAGGATGGTTCTACCCTTTCGACTCTACTTTTATAATATATATATTTAGATATATATAATATATATAGATATATATATATATATATATATATATATATATATATATAATATATATTTAGATATATATATTTAGATATATAGATAATATATATATATATATATATTTATATATATAGATAATATATAGATATATATCTATATATATTATATATATATATATATATATATATATATATATATATATATATATATATATATATTAAGATTATATATATATATGGTGTGTGTGTGTGTGTGTGTGTGGTGGTCTTATCACATCACCGTGATTCATATATACGCATTGAGCTACAAATGTCTTTAATACCTAATTCGTCTAACTCGGAAATTAATAATTTTTCTATATGTTAACCGAAGAGGATATAATTAGTTGAATAATTTCGTCGGCTCACGGGCGCGAACCTAGGAACCAAGCAATCAGGACGTACAGTGAAGCGCTCTAACCACAAGGCTATCAACTATAAAAATTACCCCATTGGTTAGCATATATGAAAATATATAATTCCGAGGTAGCTGCGAATCAGATATTAAAGGGCATTTGTAGCTTAATGCGAGATATATATATATATATATATATATATATATATATATATATATATATATATATATATATATATATATGTGTGTGTGTGTGTGTGTGTGTGTGTGTGTGGTGTGTGTGTATAATAGTGCAAAAGACAAAATTAAATACTTAATTTGTTATATGCATCAAGTAGTACTCACTGTAATCCCTACATTGAAATCATAGTAACTAGTCTTAAAGTACATAATCTATATGAAAAATATATGGTTCCTCTCAAATCTACTGAGATTCTTGTCGCTGCTTAATTGCAAATATTTTTATGGAGAGAGAGAGAGAGAGAGAGAGAGAGAGAGAGAGAGAGAGAGAGAAAGAAATACTTTGCGTTCGATGGTGATTTGACAGACTGTATATCATGTTTATTAGAACATTATTAAAATGTAACACTTATTCGAAAAATTCAGAAAAAGAGGAATTCGACAAATTCTGCAAAAGTGGAATATTCGACAAATTTCGCAAAAGGGGAATATTCGACAAATTCCGCAAAAGGGGAATATTCGACAAATTCCGCAAAAGGGGAATATTCGACAAATTCCGCAAAAGGGGAATATTCGACAAATTTCCCAAAAGGGGAATATTCGACAAATTCCGCTAAAAGGGGAATATTCGACAAATTCTTCAAAGGGAGAATATTCGACAAATTCCCCAAAAAGAGAATATTCGACAAATTCCCCCAAAAGGAGAATATTCGACAAATTTCGCAAAATGGGAATATTCGACACATTCCCCAAAGAAGGGAATATTCGAAAAATTCCGCGTAAGGGGAATATTCGACAAATACCGCAAAAGGGGAATATTCGACAAATTCCCCCAAAAGAAGAATATTCGAAAAATTCCCCAAAAAGGGGAATATTCGACAAATTCCCCAAAAGGGGAATATTCGACCAAATATTCGACTAATTCCACAAAAGGGGAATATTCGACAAATTCCGTAAAAGGGGAATATTCGACAAATTCCAGAAAAAGGGGAATATTCGACAAATTCCCAAGTTAATGCGGCTGCTGAGTTACAAGTAACTGTTTGACAACCTTTAACCATTAATGGATAGTTTGCACACTATGACAAACGGTTATATTTCGCCCATTATCCTTTACATCAGTGGTTCTTAACCTGGGGGGCGTCAGTGATTTCCAGGGGGGCCATGAGCCCCAGGTGAAAAGAAGTTTTTCCATTTATGGGTTATTTTCATGAAAAGAGCATGGAATCCGAACATGAAGCCTTGCTTTTTAACACGAACGTACGATGGCTATCAAAAGGGAACATGCTTGGACGGCTTTATGAGCTACGAGAAGAAGTAGCAATATTTTTAGATTCACAGCAGAAGGCAGACTTTCATGACAATTTCCAATCTGAAGGCTTTCAGATAACTTTAGCTTACCTAGTGGACATTTTTGAAGCATTGAATGCTGTGAACCTTAAACTACAAGGGAAAAGCATCAACATCATCACGCACCATGACACCATTCGAGTCTTCATGGCCAAACCCAACCCCCGGAAATGTCGGGTTCAGCAGGGAAATGCAGCCAGTTTTAGGAACTTGGATTCTGCTCTCGCTGACAGTAACCTCGTCTCTGATTCAAAGCAACAAATAATCACTCATCTAAGTGACTTCAAAGCAGAATTCATCAGATACTTCCCAGATATAGATGACAAGCGTGAAGCCTGGAAATTCATCAGGAACCCATTTCAATGTGAAGAAGCTGATGTTGCTGATGAAGTCCAAGAAGAGTTCCTAGAATTGAAGTTCAACTCTACAGCTAAAGAAGACTTCAAAGATATGGATTTGGAGACGTTCTGGGTCAAATACCTTCCTGTTTACCCCCTGATCTCACATCAGGCTCTTCGGATTCTAACAATGTTTGGATCCACATATCTATGTGAAACTGGATTTTCCACGCTCGTTGCTATCAAAACCAAGTACAGAAACCACCTGAACGTTGAAGGGGACTTACGTTGTGCACTCTCAAGCATTCGACCACGTATTCAAGATCTGGTAGCTAAGAAGCAGTGTCAAATATCTCACTAACCATGTATTCAAGATCTGGTAGCTTAGAGCAGTGTCAGATATCTCACTAATGTAATTCATGATTGGTCAATTGACTAAAAAGCCATTTTTATTCATTTTCTTTTTAAATCTGGGAGTGAAATTTGTCTATAGATGCAAGGGGGGCGTGGAGGGAAAAAGCTGTTCCTAGAGGGGGCGTGGTAGTAAAAAGGTTAAGAACCACTGCTTTACATTTCAGTCAAACTGTGTCAAAAGAGCTAAAAATAGCTTACGCATCCTTTTCTTAATAAATGCACGCTGTTCTCCTACTTATGTACATTAACTACACCGTCATCTATCATTCAGCAAAACAAGAAACATGAAAAAAATTAGAGTAATAAAGAAGAGAAATTACGAAGAATGATGAGCCTAAATACGCTGCTTCATCAACCGTATTCACTGATATTGCTGTATTTAACCGACCCCCTACATTTCCAGAAAGATTCCACCCGAACACGAAGCTGTGCTACTGGAAGAACCGTCCACCCGCTCCAACTTCCGGAGGAACCTCCCCCCCCCCCCCCCCTTTCCCCTCCTCACATTTTCCCCTGAACCGGTCGTTCTCCGTCCCTATTCGAGAAAGCTTTATGAAGACGTACAGAGGCGTGAAAAGAAATGACGAATGATTTGTCTGAAATGGCAGATAGAGGAAGATGGAAAAGAACGCAGAGGGGAAATTCGAAAGACATTACGTAATACGATGGGCTGGCTCTCTCTCTCTCTCTCTCTCTCTCTCTCTCTCTCTCTCTCTCTCGTGTAGTGAATGGGGACAAACGAGAACGGAAATCGAGAACATATGTCCTTTTCTTCTTCTTCCTTTCGTCGGGAAAGACGTTTTCCTATTCGAGTGCGTCTTTGCTTCTGCCCGTTTTTCTGGGGTTTATTGGATGCTGGTCAGAAAAAGATAATTCTTTGAGAAGATATTTTCTTTTAAATCATTCAACCATACCTTCTTGAGAGAAGATGCCTGTTTTACAAACTAAAACTGCCTCTACGTCTCAGTTGTTTTTAACATTCCGGGAATTACCAACAAATTGAAAAAAACGGCATTAATGTTAAAACTCTGAGAAAAATATCTAAAAAATGCATATTATTTGTATTTCTCATATGACTCTCATGGTATTTCTTCAATCAAACGAATGACTTTTGTTTATCTGCTATTCTATCAAATCATTTTTCATACGAGTTGAGTTGACTTGAGTTGAATATAAAATTTAGACCAAAAGCCAAGCCTGGGACCTATGAGGTCATTCAGCACTGAAATGGAAATTGGCAGTAAAAGGTTTGAAAGGTGTAACAGGAGGAAAACCTCAAAGCAGCTGCACTTTGAATCAAGTGTTAGGAGCGGGTGGAAATTAAGATGAAGAAAGAGAATATGAAAGGAAGCACAGTAAAAGGAACGAAAGTGGTTGCAGTTAGGGGGCCGAAGGCACGTTGCAAATTTGGAACCTTAAGTAATGCCTACAGTGCACCACACAAGGTCCACTGACGGCATTACCCCCTACGGAGCATTTTTCATATGCTTCCACAATTACTAAACGTTAGTCAGCCTGCACCTGTCTGCCACTATGGTCTTCCAAGTAGTCTAGCAGGGAGTTGTGGATCCCTTGTGGGAGGATATGAACGAAAATGGCGGATTAGCCCCTTACGTCGTAGGATACTGACAATCGCGAGTCTATTCCAGGAGGATAATGGAGATAAGCCCAAACCATTCTCGCTGCTGTGCATCGTGACAGTCACCAAATTGGCAGGCATTGGTTTGCAGTTCCGTATAGAGAGAGAGAGAGAGAGAGAGAGAGAGAGAGAGAGAGAAGAGAGAGAGAGGTCATGTCAGCAGGTAGGAAAGGGCAAAGGATCAAAGGTTTTTCTCCCTCCCAGTGATGACGTAAGCGACCCATAAGAAATGTACAGGGCGAACCAGTGAGAAGGGAAGTGTAGCTTATACAAAAGTATCATTTAATATTCATGAGAAGGAAATCGCTCCCACGGAGCAAAATATTGTCGAGAGAAGATATAATACGTCCCTACACGTAAAGTAATCTGCTTCATGTTCGAGTCACTCTATTACTTATTTGACAATGTGGCAGATGCATCGAACTATAAAAGATAAATTCTGACGTCTTTCCAGCATGATATTCGTAACAACTTTTTGGGGGTTTCACATGAAGACAGAAGAGAGAGAGAAAGCGTGTGAAGTGTATTGTAATTCTGTTCCCTATGTCTCTCTGAAGGTTAACATATTCTTTCAGTTAGTATAAAATTTGTTTAAAATCTATTCTCTTGACATCAAATTTGTTTGAAAAATTATGCCTTAATTTCCCGTTGTATTTACAGGCTGGTAATAAATCTGAATAGTCTTCCCTAATTTATGTTCTTAACAAACATTATGGCGATTTGTTTACCACTGAAATTTCAAACTTGTGTTTTTTGGAAAAAAAAAATTAAATCTTCCTGTTATTTATTTTTAAAAGACACCTGAAGTGAATATTCCCTTTACCATTTGTTCTGCTGAATAAAGTATCACACTCATCCAAGAGACTTGTCTGTGTATCCTTCATTCTTCTATAGCCTTGCTCTCTCTCTCTCTCTCTCTCTCTCTCTCTCTCTCTCTCTCTCTCTCTCTCTCTCTCTCTCTCTCTCTCTCAACTCAGATATCAGAAACCGTATTGCACTTCGTCAAGAGAAAACGTCTCCATCTTCATATCCACGTTTCGACGGTTTGATTTCGCCATCCATTATTTCTTATGAATCGGACACAGTTACTCTGAAAATCCATATCATACTATTCAAGTATTATATGTTTCCGTAAATTTAATTTTCAATACTATTCAAGTATTTTATTTTCTGCTTTCTCAGATTTAAATTTCAATTCATTTTGAAAATGAAATATTTAAATCTCTAGATCTAAACTACTTTCCCTTGAAAAGTCGTGGGAATCGGGAAACTAAGCGCGTCCTCAGTGTCATATCGCTCACCAGACAGAGCTAGCAGACACAAAGGGCTTCAAACCAAGCAATTAGCATAAAGAGCTCCTTTGCTAACATGTCCCGCTCAAAACTCGTCTCCCATAATGTGAAGCGGCAAGTGCATTCATTAGTCCTAAAACTCTCTCGCTTAAAAACTGAGCCTCATGCAAATGAGGGAATATTTGAGGGGATCATTCGATTGGATCTGAAGACTTCTTGCAAATGAAAATGCTCCTTCTTTGTCGCCTTGTTAGTCATTGGGAACGAATTATTTTAGTTATTTTTAATTAGGTTATATTGGAAAATATAAGATTTTAAGACATGAGATTTGCGCAAGAAAGCAGTAACTAAAGAGAGAGAGAGAGAAAGAGAGAGAGAGAGAGAGAGAGGAGAGAGAGAGAGAGAGAGAGAGAGAGAGAGAGAGAGAGAGAGAGAGAGAGAGAGAGTGTTCATGGAATATACGATAATCCAATCATTCATTCAGACCTATTTACTTCCTAAATTAAATATATCATTTCTTGCAGTTTGCTGACTCTGTATTTCATTCTTTAACCTTTACACAAATGTAGAAATAATCTAAATTTCCCTGGGGGACATTTTGTCTTATTACGTCAAGAACCTAAGTTATACAGTATAACATTTATATTACAGCGTATCTATTGCTTTCTTGATTTTTAATACGAATTACCTTAATCATTTAAAAAGGAAGGTACTTTTTATAGATAGCGCAAAGTTCAATGCAGCCGAGATATAATGTCTTGTAACAGAGAGCATATCTGTATATTACGATACTACATATGATATGATAAAAAAAAAAAAAAAAAAACAGATTCATAAACGGTCCTTCTGAACTCTGTTTATCCCTATATCGCAAGGGTCACATGGCACTGAATAAACGGGAGTAATTATAAACAACGAGAAAATATCTAAATGAAGAAAACCAAAAGATTTCTGTTTTACTTAAACAATTCTCTTTCTCGGAAGCGAAAACCGAGGAATCTCACCTGAACCAAAAGATACATTTGCTCTTCAGTAAGATAACTAATATTAGAGAGTCCTGTGAACAAAATAGCAATAGAAATGTTCTAATTGTGAGGGACGACGTCGTCAATGAAAAATTTTTCGTCTCATCTCTCGCCAACTGAACAATTTGAGGAGAGAGAGGAGTAGGGACGCTCGAATATATATATATATATTTTTTTAAAGCTTTTGGTTCGTTTTCTAATTTCACAGGATTCTTTGCCTTTCTTTACTTGAATTTACGACGAAAGAAAGGTATCTTGCTAAGTTCTTTGAACAGATATTGTTTTGTTTTTTTTGCTTTTTCACAGGTGAAAGGTTAAAAACATTTTGGTAATGATTGCATCCAAGGAAAGTAATGAGAGGTACGTGTGTCTGTGATATGCGTGGTGAGAGAGAGAGAGAGTAGAGAGAGAGAGAAGAGAGAGAGAGACCCGAGAGAGAGAGAGAGAAAGAGAGAGAGGAGAGAGAGAGAGAGAGGAGAGAGAGAGAGAGAGAGATAAAAACAAGTCTTGGTTTGAGAAAATATATATATTTCTGGCAATGCCCTAAATTCCAGAATTCCCGTTCCAACATACCGAAGAAAAGCAGCATTTAGTGTGTTGGCGAAGGCCACTGGGGTCGCAATGGAAAGTCCAGAACCATTAGGCACTGGAGTTCTCTGGAGGAAAACTCTCAGGTGAAAGTTTGTCTCGTCGAGAAAAACAATGGAAAGTTACTGCTCTCGTGATTTTGTTAATGGGGAAGTGGAGGGGTAAACATTAAAGAAAAAGTATTAGTGAAAGCGAAATTAAAAAAAAAATATTAGTGAGAGAGACCAATGAAAGAGTCAAAATGAGAGTAAAACATTAAATATATAACGATATGATTAATCAAACTAAAGATAAACCAATGCTTCTATGATGTAAGTAAACTACCGTGATTTAACTTGAGGGAACTTCTAGCATAATATTAGGTAGATTCAGACTTTCGAATTATTTGCTCTGTAGAGGACATGTGCTTCCTGTATTGCAAATACAATTAACTGCGGTCATTTATTACGAAAAGGCCCTCAATTTCAACTCCTAACTATGTTGAAGTAAGAATATCCCGTGGCAGAATAATGGAGGTAAATGGGTAACCCTTCATAATGGAGGTAAATGGTAACCATTCGAATGCCGTCACAGAAATGACACAAGAAATTTCAGTAAGTTGGTTCAGAGAAAAAAGAAACTGTATGACAACTGTGCAGACAAGTCTTAAAAACGAAAACGAGAAAAAAAAAAAAAAAAAAAAAAAACACCAAAAGGTTAGAAACGGCAATGATAAGTGGAAAACATATATAAGAATATTCATAAAGGATATATATAACGTCACAAATGAAATAATAGTTCCAACTGACCCCCTAAAATGCAAACCCTGCGCTTTTGTACTTGATTCCGGGGACCCATTACAATATCTGCCTTCGTCTCTCATCATACAAATTGGAGAGTCACCTGAATTAATACGACTTTGAGTCGACCTTAATCCAAAACATTAATTATTCATCAGTTGCTTTTAAAGGAACGTCAGTACGGGATGATGTTGATGAGATACACTTCGATCACATATCGAAATTACATTAGGAAAACAATTATCCAGCGCACGGAAGATTTAGGCCTATGTAAAACATTGTTATTGATGCACTAGCCATTTACCTCTTACTTACACGTATTTCTACAGTTACATACTATATCAGTAAGTATTATTGTTCTTGTATTCCTTTACACCCCTCCAGGTGTTCTTAACAAAGGTGAAGTGTCATTTCTAGTCTCTTCTATCATAGACAGAACAGGATACGGAAGCTCACACAATGTCAAAAATGATCCTCTTATACCTCCTTCCGGCCTCAAGGACAAGACTGACAGAGACACGAGGAAAGGACAGAATCCTTTCCCCCTTTTTCCTGGTGGAGGCAAAAAGTCAGAAGTTAAGAATGAAGACAACTGCTTCCTTTCTTCCTGTAAGAGAGAGGATAATCCAGAATAAAGGATATGACCCGATTCCATGTCCTCAAAAAGAGAGAAAAAAGAAGAAAGAAAAGGAGAGGAGGAGGAATTCTCCCCGCCCCCCACACACGAAAAATGATCGTGTTTTGCAGTCACTTGACCGAAGCCGATCCAATGCCTCAACGTCGCACTTGAATCCCCCCAAATGACGGCAGATTTCAAAAACGTTTTCCCCCAGAAACGTTTTCAATGAGATCATCGTCTCCAACCTTCAAGGCAACTTCAGACTAACAAACGCTTCGAGAAGTGATGAAGCTTATTGAAAAATGGAGCCTCGTTTCTTGTGGTTATTTTAGGGAAGGACAAAATGATATTTTGCTACTGTTTTTCTGGGTGTCGTGGCATAAGGTTTGTTGCAAATTATTCAACTTTCGACATAAAAAAACATGAACATCTAGAAATTGCTCAAATTGTACAGAGTAATTTTTACTCGAGTAGTAAAAAAATATCATAAGCACAGTTATGAAAAAAGGGTTTTGAACGTCAACATCACCGAAAGAGCGAGAGAGAGAGAGAGAGAGAGAGAGAGAGAGAGAGAGAGAGAGAGAGAGAGAGAGAGAGAGAGAAACTTCGGATTAATTATGGTTCATTTGCCTTATTTATTCATCTCTTATAGATAGTAATTGTTTATCATTTCTCATTATAAACCAGAAAAATGTTTTCTCATTTCAAAATTTTCCATCAGACAGAACGTTTTTAGCGAAGTTAATAGTCTTTTTACTTCTTTCCATAAGTGACGATGGAAAAAAAAAAAAAAAAAAAAAAAAGACATTTATGTTGTAAGAAACTTTCTCCTTCCTCTCTCTCTCTCTCTCTTCCAAGAAAGATTAAATCCCAACAATCTAAGTTTCTTTCACGGATTTTCGCAAAGCAGCTTAAGATGTAAAAAAAAGAAAAAAAAAGGAAAAACAATCTCGAGAGAAAAACTCATTAAAGTCTGCACAAATCGCCTTTCGTCCCCCAAGAGACAGAAAGCAGGAGAGATCTCCAGATTATGCTACACATTGAAAATAAAACAATAAAATAAATAAATGTTGAGAGTCATTCACTTGTTTCCGGGATTTAATTTTTTTTTTTTTTTTTTTTTTTAACCTTTCCACAACGTAATTTACAGCATGTTCATTTCAGTTGCACTTCCCGGGGTCAGATTCACTAGGATTTGGGTCATAACGACTTTGGTTCCCTTTTGTTCCACTGACAACGAAGCACGGACGCCACAAATCCAGGATATGTTTCGAAAGAGAAATATATTTTTGGAACGCCAATTTTAAATTCTCAAAAATTGCAAGAGAGACTTTCAGCAATGGGCAATTAAAGGATTTCCTGTACCGAAACAATACCTTTCAATCTCATTAGCATAATCACGCAGCCTTGCTGTTACTAAGCAAATCAATTCCCTGTTTAATTATAGCCTTCACAACGTAACAGTGCTGTATAAACACTAGCACGCAGACTAATAGACAAAGAGACGGGCTAGATAATGAGAGACAGACTGATATTTTGAAATGAATATTTCAGACGATTTACTTGAAATTTATTACATGTTACAATGAATTTCTGTGGTTAATCTATTTAGAAAATTATTTTTTTTTATCTATGAGTGGACGGCTTCGACTCACGAGGGGATAAATCGCCATAGATCCAGGTGAGGAGTAAAATGCTTTCTATAGTTCTATTTCTGACAATTAGCGTCCACTCACAGCACAAACAGAAACAAAACTGGAACACTACCAATAAAGCCAATTAAAACATTAAGTATGCCCATTAAGCTTAAGAAAAAATAGAAAAAAGTTTCGCGAAAAACTCAAACACATAAATGCTTATTTTCCATCTTCAATCTCCATTACATGCTTCCCATTTGCCTAAACTCAAATAAATCTGATGTCGCTCCAACGAAGAATCGTTATTTTCCGCTCGTTTTAAATCGAGGACCATCACTTGCGTCACGACAGAAATGAGAATCACCACTTTCTTCTCGATCACAAGGAAATTGTCCAGAAAACTCTTACGGGAAGAAGAACAATTAAACCTCGCGACCCGAAACATTTGATGTCCTTCATTAAGAAAGAAACTTCGGGGTCGATTAAGTAGACGGGGAATTCAAGTGCTTCGAGGACCAACATTGCTTGGATTAAATGTGCCTGCACACGCACGCACGCACACAGAATTATATATATATATATATATATATATATATATGATATATATATATATATATATATATATATATATATATATATATATATAAAATGTATTTTTCCACATAATTTCCTTTTGGGATGAGGTTGCGAGCCCATTACCTTTAACCACGTTACCATCCACATACCCTCGTTTGGCACAGCGGTTCCCTTACGGAAATTAAATGACAAAGTATTTTCCTCCCTGCCATTACATAACTCTTCCTCTCTCTTTCCCTTTTTGAGCAAGTCCTGCTCATTAGTACAGCATCCAATACTTCAGATAAAAGTATAACAAATCAGATGTTAGTTTCACTGTTGAATAAAGAGTTGAATAAAGAACTTAGGCCAAAGGCCAAACACTGGGACCTATGAGGTCATTCAGCGCTGAAATGTAAATTGACAGTAAAAGGTTTGAAAGGTGGAACAGGAAGACAACTTCGCAGTTGCATTATGAATCAAGTGTTAGGAGAGGGTGGAAAGTAAGATGAAGAAAGAGAATATGAAAGGAGGTACAGTAAAAGGAACAAGAGAGGTTGCAGCAAGGGGGCGAAGGGACGCTGCAAAGAACCTTAAGTAATGCATACAGTGCACCGCATGAGGTCCACTGACGGCACTAACCCCCTACGGAGAGTTTCACTGTTGCCCTAGTTGTTATACCTAATTAGAATTACCAGCAGTTCACGCTTCAATACAAATCGTGTAAGTGGCATATGCAACGATGATAATAATAATGATAACTATTGGTGTTTTTACGAATAACAAGAGATGTTGGGATAATCTGATTAACTTTGCACATGAATGACATCACTATTTTTTTTAGTAGATTCAATAATGACGAAACAAAAGAGATGAAAATATCCGCAGAAATTATCTCAGCTTAAAATGAAAGGGCACCTCGTGTACTATAGCAGATTCACATCAACCGTGCATTTGATGCCTAGGGCAGTCCCTTACGACGCTCCTGATTGGCTGTTGATAAGGCAATCACAGGGCTGGAAACTCTTAATCTCTCGAGAGAGTTCACATAGGCAGGATGTATATTCCACCTCTTCTGAGAGGTACTTTTGAAAGAGGTATCCCTCAGGAGATGTGGAACATAGATCCTACCCATGTGAACTCTCGAGAGACTGAGAGTTTCCAGCCCTGTGACTGGCATATCAACAGCCAATCAGGAGCGTCGTAAGGGACTGCCCTAGTCATCAAATGCACGGTTGATGTGAATCTGCTATAACTGGAATGTTTTACAGAATACGGAATGAGGAAACAAAAGTTGCAGATTGTGAATTAGGAGTCACTGAAAAGACAAGAAAGATGACCGACCTGATTGAGTGTGGTATCACATCCAGCCATAGCTCTGACGTTGGTCGTGATGAAATGATTAAGTGAGTCTACTCATCTCTGCGTGGATTCTCTCAACTCGCCCCTCATAGGGCGTCTTTTATCGTTCTCTCTTTTTTATCAGAATATCTTGCTAGTCCCTCTGAAAATAAAATGAGGAAATGGGTAAGAATTATTCGAGAAAACCGAATTAAAAAAAGCTAAAACTTCCAATAACAAGCGTCAATACAGTCCCTATTAATTAAATTAAATAAATATTGATTCCTTATTTGCTAAAGTACTTTATTCCACTAAATGAGATAAAAAACTGAAGAACTGTCTAATGAGACATGACAATTATGTCTCGATATTCTTAAACGAAATCCTTCTGTGCAAATGCCCTTGACCAAACGGGGATAAACCATAGGCCTAACCTTAGGCTTCTTAATTGATCGAAACCTAGTATTGATTACTTCCTATTTCACAAAGACCCAAAGTAACTGAAAGATGGGCCCAAGATTAGGTCTATGATGGCTATCACTAGGCCTATAGTCATAGAAAGCAGTGAGAGCTTCGTTATGGCACAAAGTCAGTAACACTGCTTAGGCCTATGCGCTGGTTTTCTAAGAGATGGACTGGGGCGGAAACGTTAATGAGAGTAACTTTAATATATAGATTATCAACTGAAAAACATCGTGAAAAATAGTATATATAGGTGGTCGTAACACCCAGCAAACCACGAAAGGCCTCATTCAACTGTGAAGATCAGACAACACCGTTACTGTGACCCACGTATGTTTCTCCTTTACTTTCCAGAATTGGGTTTTCTCACAGCCTCCGTGCCCCTGAATAAAAGACCACTGGATCATTTACTTCCAGAACGCAAACCTAAAGAAGTCAAACTGAATTCCTCTAGAGAATTCACAGGAAGCAAAATAACCTGTCAGCCATTAATATCCACCTCAACATAACTAGTCTCAATTTCGAATATTTTCGATTATTTAAAATACAAACCGACAGAGTGAAATAGAGTTATAGAAAGCTTTTACGGCAAATAACAATCCGTGGTAAACGGCTTACTATGTACTTCGAAGAAACAAGTGAGGTATCGTTGACCTTCCCTGCAGTTCTCTACTTTTTTTTTTTTTTTAATCTTCACTTATATCACACTCCTATCGTATCTTCATTATTTTTAACACTACTATCTACACAGCATCTTCAATAATGGATTCCAATATAGTTACGGCAAGTCCATACCAATTTCTGGAATCTATATTTTCTGACTTTCCTTTTCTGTACTTACAAATAATAAATAAATATATATTTTTTTTTTAAGTCAAAGTATTAACATAACAACAACTAAAATAAAATATGCATGTTATCGTTAACATAATAAATGAATCATCAATAAAACAGAAGAAATTTTCTTGAATTTTCGTGCAAACTTTCAACATTAAGTAAAATTCTGTTAACCAAAGTCAGTACTTTGAATAACACTCTAATCGGGTAGAAGGGCATAGACCGCATAGGTACCCGATTTTTCTTTCTCAATATAACTAAAAAAATAACATTGTCAAGTATTTCATCTTGTATATACCTATAAATGCAATGACATTTAAAGAAGAAAAGGTCGTTTTGGAAAAAATGCCCCTTCCCCTTCCCCCTCCATAAAAAAAAAAAAAAAAAAAAAATTCTAGGTACGGGCCTGTACGATATTATGGCTTACATTTCAAGTAACGATTTACCCAGATATGCCTTGATAGAGAGGAAGGCACGGGACGGTCCTTTTAAAACGCGTTGTTCACTAGCTATAACGAAATGCAATATCCTGCTGGATCTGTAATGGATAATATGATTCCAATATGAAACCTTTCACAAGTCTCCATATCCTGATTTCAAGATAGGAATAAGTTTGTTAGCACCTTTAGCCCTGTACTTGCAGTGCAAGTCTGCAGCTAGATCGAAGTGGGCATTAGTAAACATGGCTGCCTTGTTCAGTAGGCTAAGCCAGCGGTATATAATACTGACCACGCCCGAAAGTCACACAACCGATTTATAACAATGAAAACGACAAAAACGATAAAAATATATATAAAGACAAATGAACCACACTTACCATCGATTTTAGGAACACAAACTTCTGAGTAACCACTAGGCCTATACTCTTTGGTGGCTGGTTTTCTCACTATGGGTAACCCGGTATGTTCTCAGAAGAGGCTTTTTTTGTCTCCTTTTTCATGCTAATAGTTTCTTTTCCTCCACACGTTATTATATCGTTAATGAGAGGTTGAAGAGTTGCAACCTGACCACAGAAGTATGTCCAAACTGAGACAGCAACGTTTTCACCGACGGCATCGCGCCTACAACTTAGGATAGCACCAGCACCAGCATGATCAAATGAATGTTATTTACGTCTTACAATTTAGTCCTGCACCAAAAAAAATAAAAAATTTACCAATAGTAATGAAATAATTATAATATACTAAATAAATACAAAATAAAAAGAACATTAACCTACACTCGGTATTTTTTTTTTTTTGTGATAGTATATAACCTAAAACGAGATAACTACATTTGACATTACGTTTGTGGCTTGCCGTTCCACAAGACACCATTCTGGCGGTTGACGTTAAAATAGGCTGTTGATATTGACTGAAACAAACAAAAACGATAGTGACTGAAACCATACTCGTTTCGATTTTCCATCGTGCATGCCTCTGAGAACCAGGCTTTACACGAATACACCTCAGAAACGGTAAGAAGCAATGTTCAAATTATTTTGTTTCCCCTGAAATAGCGTCTCGTTTTCATTAACTTCTCGTCACTTTCGAAGAAAACTCTCATTGAGCAACATTGCTGGCAAATCAATTCTTTGCAGAATCAAACGACTGATCTGAAACTGGTGTAGATCGTAATGCAGAGGTCATGAGCATCATCAAGTTTAAAAGTGCACAAATAACGCTAATATATTCAACTTGGTGTTTCAAACGTCATTTTTCTCTTAATATTAAAATGAGCTGCCATTATTCCAGCCGTCTAATATCATCCCTCGCTCTCTCGCTCTCTTTCTCTATTATTTCTAATTCATAAGCATCTTTCTACCTCTCTCTCTCAGTTTTCCCTTGACCGCCCCCACCCCCCACCAAATGGATCTATAACTGCCCATCACCTTCATAGGCCTAATTTTACGGAGAGGATAATCAAATGAATTATAGAAAAGTCACATTTTGTCGAAGATCTCCTTTCTGTTGTCTCTGTCTACAGTTAGACCCATAAAATATAAACACGATGGAAAGGAAACTGATTCTCCTGGTGAAGCTTTTAGGCCTACCAGACAGAAACGATTAAGAGTTTCATTGGGCCCTGAATTCAGTAGCATTAGGTAGGCCTATGTCATAAAACTCCTGTTAGCGGCACTATTTGAAACTTTTGTAGGCCTATGTCATGCAACTCCTGTTAACCCCACTATCTGAGATTTTGGTATGCCTGAACTGGCGAAGTCCTGTATCCAGTTCCTCCATTTCTTAAACAGTATGTAACAGATATTGTAGGAACTTTGATGGAGTAGAAGAAAAATTCTTTGAAGTGGCCATTTTCATACACAGATCAGTACGTAATGGTTACTTTCTTAAAACATGGACACTGTTTAGAATATGTTTTTACACGTGGTCTCGTTTTGGGAATGTTGAGGTTGTCAATAAATGCTCATATGAGAAATTCATTCACGTGAACAAGTTTTTCACTAAGGGAATTATATATGATGTATTCGTTTGCCTTTGTCAAGATTAGTCGTTATATTATTATTATTATTATTATTATTATTATTATTATTATTATTATTAGTAGTAGTAGTAGTAGTAGTAGTAGTAGTAGTAGTATAGCTGAAGCTAATCATACTATCATCATTAAAAAATCTAACTACTTTTCTGGGCTGGTTAATAACATCTCATCGGAAGACCTAAATAATTATGAGCGATAACCATACATAAATGATCGGGAATAAATTAGTTTTTTCACAAATAACACGTTTCATTGCGCTTTTAATCAAATACCAGTAATGATAAAAAATAATAAAAAAAAAAAAAAACCCCCCCCCACTGTTTTCATTATTGCCGATTGTTTCGATGGTAAATTTACCCTTAGGATTTTTATCAACCTGTCAATAGTAACTGAAGAGGCTGTTTGACCTTGAGATAAACTGCAGTCGTTTCTTTAATGCTCGTCAAATTCCCAGAGGTCAGGTAAATTCAGCCACTGTCGAAGGTTCCGTATTTTCGGAACTTTTCGTACTCGACAGTACATCACTCTTAACTAGATCTCATATTTTCCAGTAACGCTAAAACTAAGCGGCATTATTATTCTCAACCCAAAGGCAGTAGGTATCCTGCTATCCTTTAAAAATACTTAAACTCTTCAGTGAATTACCATCCTCATTTAATAGGTGCACTGAGTCTCCGCCACTTATCTTCGGGTTTTTCGAACCCAAACGCCTTTCATCAGACATTTGCATGAGTGATAAATAATGTTTTGACCTAAATTGGTGTTTATGATAGTGAAGGTGACGTAATAATACTGGTCGTAATGTTGAGGACGTTGAAAATGATAATGATAATATATAATTGTTATTATTGTTATCAGTGTTATTGGAGACTTATTCAATAAATATTTGGTGTGATCAGTTAATGAAAGGCTTAAACTGAGAGAGAGAGAGAGAGAGTTCAAAACGCATATACATACGTATACATATGCTACATACACACACACACACACACAAACAAAACCACACACACACAAACAAACACACACACACACATATATAAATATATATATATATATAATATATATATATATATATATATATATATATATATATATATATATATATATATATATACACTAAGCCTTTCATTAACGGATCATTCCAAACACTTATGAATAAAGTCTCCAATAACGCTGATAACAATATATTATCATTATCATTTTCAACGTCCCCCACACTACGACCAGTATTATCACGTCACCATCACTATCAATCCCATCAAACAGAAAGAAGCAAAATATCGAGATATTCCCAAAAGGCCTCAGATCTCTGACAACCCATTCCTCATTTGCGTAACGGGTGCAGGAACCGCCGATTCCTCTTAAAGCAGCAAATGACCGCAACTTTCTGCTCGAAAGCAAATATTCTCATTTCATGGCCAAGAGAGGAAGAGATGAGTCTTCATTCATGCTCGGAAATGGGTCTGTCCAGTATACATAGAAACTCTATCGAATAATGTATGCAAGTATACATTACTGATGCATGTATGCATTAATGAAATCGCCAGTTCTTGATAAAACTTTAAATGAATTAAGACAACTTTCCCTCATATTCTTTACTGTAAGTGAGCATTCGAGCATTAATGTTTTGCCACTGCGTCAAAGCCGCCTTAATACCCAGATGGGAGAGAGAGAGATAGAGAGTCATTTATGATATTAGGAAAAAAACAATTTATAAAGATAACAAAAGAAATATAGAAAAGATGAAAAATTTTATCCTTCTGTATGGAAAAAGCTGAGAGAGCGAGAGAGAGAGAGGAATCATTATGAACGTTATTAGAAAAAACATAAGGGAAAAAGAAAGATAATCATCAATTATGTTACTAGGAAAAGATGAGAGAGAGAGAGAATGCTATATGCCTTACTGAATATCTGGAAATGCATCATTCTTATCACCGTAGATTGACTCATTAAGAACGTTATTCAAAAAAGACATAACAGGGAAAGAGAGAGATAATCATCATGTATGTTACTATAAAAAAAGCATGAGAGAGAGAGATAGATTATTGAAGTAAGTTAGTAATAAAAAAAATGAAGAAACACAAGTGTGTATACGAAAAACGACAATATCTAGAAAAATTTGATATTATTAATTTAATAGGAATGAGAAATCACTGCAGTCTAGCGTGGTCAATGAAAATTTGAAAAACTAATAATAATAATGATAATAGTAAAAGGTAATTAGATAATTTCTTAAGAAAATAATGAAAGCACCCCTTTTATTCCAGGAAGCTGTAGTAAAAAAGAGAAAGTCCATGAATTAATAAGATTATTATAATACGGAAAGAAAAGTAGTGAACTACACATAATAAAAAGAAAATTCACTTCATTAGCTAAAGATAAATATAAACAGAATTATCGATGTTATTATCATTATTATTACTAATATCATTAGTATTAGTAGTATAGCAGCAGTGGTATCGATAATAGTTATAGTTATAATAATAGTTATAAGGCATAATAGTAATTAAATGTACCAGTTCAAAAACAAAGCATTTCAACAACTCTGCACATAAAGTATATCCCTGGATTAGAAAGCAAAAGCGTCGGTGACCAGTTTGTAAATTAGGTCAGATATTTATATATATGAGTGGGAGACGATGCTTTCCCTTAGGTGTTTTTTTTTTTTTTTTTTTTTCTGAACAAGTGCTGTAATTATTATGTAAGTTGTTTTCTCTGTTGAACAGATGAAAATGCGCTCTCTCTCTCTCTCTCTCTTTACTATTTTTCCAGTTCCAGCTATTATATTTTCACATTTTTCTTATTCAAGAGAGTAACTAACTGGTTGCGTCATCGCTTCTTCAATTCACGGGTGAATAAGAATAAAAAAAAACCACTAAGGATAAAAAAAAGAAGCTTTCCGAGTCAAGTACAATGATATCTACTACCAATACGCGATGAATAAGCTAATTTGGCTGCTGATAAAAATATCATTATTAGTCACAACCATCCCCGTCCCTGTTTTCATCTTGTTAACAGGGATATGTTACGAGGAAAAATTAAGCATAAAAATGACGGATCCTTTACGTCGTGTAACATGGAGATGAAATTAAATGGTATTGTGTCTGCTATTACTTAAATTAAATGAGGAAAATGAATTTTGAAGAGGACGTTAAACTTTTCGCATTTCTGAAAGGCAGTCAAGGAGAATTGCCCACTGCCTTCTGCGCAAATATAGCAGGCATTTTATTCATTCGAAAAATGCATCTCATAAAACTCCTTTATGAAAAAAAAAAAAAAAAAGTGAAGTGAACCTAAAAACTCCTAAACGCTTCTCATGAGATTTAGGGGAAAAAAAAGTTGCATGACACGAAATAACATAAATAATGAAACGTGGAACAACGGAATTAAAAAAAAAAAAAAAAAAAAAAAAAAAAAAACTTTCCTGTCGGAAGTAATTTCGACTTGCTCGAGTCTTGAGACAAAACATACGACAGAGTGTGTTTCTGAGGTTGCTAAGAACAAAACCTGTACATTCCTAAATGAGAGAGAGAGAGAGAGAGAGAGAGAGAGTCTTTATTAAGAAGCGAAAAGTCTTTGCCACAAGACAAAGAAAAAGTTAGGACATGAAATTCTAGTTTCCGCTTTCCGTGTCTGGTTATTATTAGTCTTTGTCCTGTGGACGACAAACACATCGTTAGTAATCGTAAGTGGGTGTTTCTTTGTTCTATTCCTTTCTGTTCGTCGTCTTTTGTTCTTCGTCTTCCTGAGCGAAGAGACTGGAGCTGTTGCTTGCAACAATTTTTCCGAGCGTCTTCTCTTGTTTCCGCCGTCGCGGTATATAAAGTAATTAAAATATTTTTCTTCCTTTAACTTAAACGTTTTCTGAAAGTGAATACTGCTTGCAAAAGCATGTTTGAGTAAAGAATCAGGCAGGTTTTATTCTATGTTTTTCTTACGGGAATACTGCTTGCAAGCATACTCTTGAATAATGGAAAGAGAGATATACAGTGTTCCTTTTTGATTAAAATAAGTATAAAATATCCAGACAAACACAAATACTATGCCAATACCTCAGAGAGGCCTAATGTGAAACGTGAATGAACAAAACTTGGTAATCTACAGAATCTATTTTGTATTTTGTTAAGCAGGAATCGAACTACACAGCGATGCAACTTATTCAGACCCACAGATCACATCACCTGTTCATTAGGGGGCTTCCGGGTGTGCAAGAAAGGGAAGTATCGCAACTCTAATTAGTTTCATAGTTCGAGAGCGACAAATGTTTGGGGATTATGCTTCATCTCTCGGGAGAGAATACATCTATCCACGAGGCTTCGGCCTCTTCATCTTTATGTTTAAAATGAACTGTTTCTCGCAGAGTAGGTTTTAGAGAGGAGTTTGTGTTCTCTACAGCAGTAAAACCGAAGGTAACAAATCCCCGACATTCAGTTTATTATCCATAAATCGAAGAAATACAGCCATCATACAAATGACTAATTGGTTTTATGGGATTCAGGCTGCCAGCCAAGCACTGGGACTTGACTTACAGGTTTTAGGCATAATGCCAAGCACTGGGGCAACTAAGGCCATTCAGCGCTGAAACGAAAATTGGCAGTGAGAAGGTTTGAAAGGTGTAACAGGAGGAAAACCTCAAAGCAGTTGCACTATGAAACAATGCCAGAAGAGGGTGGAAAGTAGAATGGAAGAAAGAGAATATTGAACAGAGGTAGAGTAAAAGGAATGAAAGTGGATGCAGCAAGGGACCGTAAGGACGCTGCAAAGAATAAGTGATGCCTACAGTGTACCGCACGAGGTGTACTGAAGGCACTACTCCCCTACGGGGCCAAGTGCTGGGGACCACTTTCGCCATTCAGCACTTCGTGACAGTGAATACAGTGAGTCAGAGTGGTTGGACAGCAAGATAGAGATCCAGGAAGTAGAGTACAAGAGGGATCTAGAGGAGGAACCTGAGGAAAACCACACAGTTGCACTAAGAAGTAGCTGTTAGAGAGGTCGGATAGCAGGACTGAAGAAAGGAGGCAGAAAGAGGCTTAAGATGAATAGCTAAAAGTGGAAGCAGTGAAGGTTGAAAGCGACGCTGTAAAACATCCCTTCACTCATTTCTCGATTAAGCTCATTACCTGAGGTACGTGGAACAGCAGCTGCCCCATGGGGGGCGGGGTGGGTTGGGGGTAGGGGGGCATTCCAAGAATGTAATTTTCAAACTTGAAACTTTAACCTTTAATGCTGACGCATTTCAGTAAATATGCGTAACTTCATTTTCGGGAGAATGATGGAGTTCGGGGAGCACTACAAATTATGGAAAAATCGCAAGGATGAAGGGAACCAATTGGACCAACAGCGGCGTTTGTTTTTATCTACCCTAATGAAACCCCACCGGGGTGAGGGGGGGGGGGGGGGGGGGGGCGGTCAAAGATGCCCGAAATGAGCGATGGGAATGGGCCTAATGAAGTCTGAGCCTCCTTCGTCTGTCTAATGAGATGCGTAAAACTGTTCCAAACTAAATACAGTGTGTGTATGTATGTATGTGTTTGTAGGTATGTATGTGTATATATGCATATATACAACCATATGTATAACTGATTCGGTAAGATATAGAACTTGATGAATGTACAGATACGGGCAAATAGCACGAAGTATATCTTAGTTTAACCAGACCACTGAGCTAATTGACAGCTCCCCTAGGGCTGGCCCGAAGGATTAAGTATTTTGACGTGGCTAGGAACCAAATGGTTATTTAGCAACGGGACCTACAGCTAATTGTGGGATCCGAAACCACATGATATCGATAAATTAATTTCTAATCACCAGAAATAAATTCTTCTGATTCCACGTTGGAGAGCGGGGCGCGAACTCTTGCTACTGAATCAGTAGGCGAGCAGGCAACCCACTCATCCAACGAGGAGTAACGAAGTGGTCGGTAAGCCTTTGTTTCACCTTTCGTTCTTGGCATTTGCCTTCACTTGCTCAAAGACATTTGTATGGGAAAGGCAGGCAAAATAACGAGCTTTTGTTGTAGAAACCTCTCCGCCTCTTAGAAGGAATCGTCATCTTTCAACTTTGGACAAAACAAAATTGGTTGAACGACCAAAGTTATACTTCTTAACTTTTAATGAAAAACAAAAAAAAAAAGTTTTTCGTGTCCTCCCAATCGAGGAGGTCCTTTGTCAGGAAAGATGGAAAAGAGAGAGGGATGGGGGGTGGGGAGTGGGGGGGTTGGATGTCTATAAAGTATAGGTAAATGTGTATATATTTAGCCTGAATTTTGGAACCGTGCCTTCTTTAAATTATCTATTTCACAAGACTTAATTCAAATTTCATTATTTTCATAATATGGACTCAAAGGTAAAATTGAATTCTAACGTATTTGATGACCAAATCATCAATAAAGAAAACTGAAAAAAGGAGTAAGCACTCTCTCTCTCTCTCTCTCTCTCTCTCTCTCTCTCTCTCTCTCTCTCTCTCTCTTCACGTCAAACAGTTTCTTAACTTCTTTCAAAATGAGTATTGATGATTCGGTCCTCCGCAGAACCTATTTCGAGGTGGTACATAAAAATTAATCCTAATCAGCTATCTATCATTTTGACTGAGAAACAAAAAATCGAGTAAAATCATACAGTAAAAACTCTGGCTGAAGTCGGTTTTACCAGAAACTCACTGAATATCAATCTATCGAGAGAAATGAACATTAAGCAATATTTGGGTCAGCCCACCAAAAGAGTATAATGGTGTCATAATTACAACTTTCTTTCCATGACAAGAAACTTCTCGTTAAACAAAGGTTATGTCAACCAGGCCACCTCAGGTTAATCAAAGGCTTCCGGGAACTTTAGCCGCTGATTAGACTTAACGTAAGTCTCCCCCCCGCCCTCAACCTCCTATCAAAACTGTTTTCTAATTTCAAAGTTATGGTGAGCAACTTTAGTCATATTATGCCTCCGTCTTCTTGTGTCAAGTTCTGGGAAGAGAGGACTTTGTGCCTACTCTGATGAAATGGCTTCGGTTTGTTCAGAAGTCGTATCGATAGATAGACAGATCGATAGATAGATATAAATACATACATGCTAAGTGTAAAATGGCTAATATAATGCTAATATGCATTTTGGCTCAGGCGCAACGTGATAATGTGATAAGGTTCACAATTACTTCCCTTACTCTCAGCTAGAAGGCAACGCTCTCCATATTCCATAATCTCAAGTTCTATCAAGTAATCGTCATCCACCTCAAAAGTGAATACTTAAAAGGAAACCAGTTCACAGAGAAAACAACTAAAAAAAAAAAAAAAACATGCATCAAAAGAAGTGCTGATAGCCAACTAACAATCGTTCTGCTGTAGACAAAAGAGATTACCTTTCATTAAGATAAATCCCTTGTTAATCCTCTTCCCTGACATTAACCTAATCCTTTGATCGACGGTGAGGCAAGGCCATGAAATACAATTATCTCTCAGAACTATTTTGTATTAATACCGAGTTTC
>NC_061105.1:42085388-42102888 GCF_015104395.2 Macrobrachium nipponense | reverse complement strand
TTGAGATACGGAAATGTTAAATTATGAAGTATCGTGTAAAAATTGTTTTCATTCTTGTCTAATGGACATTAAACTAAATTAAAAAAAAAATGAGGATGATAATAGCTACAGTTTATATGACCACAGGCATGAGAGAGAGAGAGAGAGAGAGAGAGAGAGAGAGAGAGAGAGAGAGAGAGAGAGAGGTTGTCACACGGGTGTTTCCTTTCTGCACTTGAAATGTTGGAATGGTATTGCCAGAGAGAGGAGAGAGAGAGAGAGACGAGAGAGAGAGAGAGATGAGAGAGAGAGAGAGAAGAAGAAGAAGAAGAAGAAGAAGAAAAAATCTCAGTGTGAAAACTATAAGAAAGGCTTCCTTTTCTCTCGAGGAGAGCACTCGTGTGGATTCGAGTTCTAAAATTACAGTGAAAGATTTCAATGACATTGTCCACAAAAGAGAGAGAGAGAGAGAGAGAGAGAGAGAGAGAGAGAGAGAGAGAGAGAGAGAGAGAGAGAGAATCACTGGGCTCAAATGAGTCTATAGTCTCACTCATTCATAGTACTATGTTGCTTTGAATCTACCAGCTCGGAGGTTTTCAAAACTTAAGAATTGTACCCGCCTCTGAACATCTTTTTACTGAGGCATCATCTCTATAGCATAAACTAATGTCACTTCAATATCACCGGAAACTGGAGAGGTTTATGTGCAATCTTTGAAGGTAACCGCTTTCCCACTTTTCAAATCAAGACTGATTTGTTCTACCCAGAGAGGTTACCGTGGCGTTGAAACTGTAAGAGGAATCTTAGAATCAAGTTTAAAAACGCATGTGGTCTGACATAGAGGTTAAAGCTTCTCTCTCATCCAGATTATTGCAGGTGTGTGGTAGTAGGTTTAGCGGCGTCATATTTTACATCGAGATATATATGTATGGACAAATTTGAGAACAGACTGGTTTTCATATTAGCCCAGAAATAACGTGAATAAGTTTAACCAATAAATTTCTATATCATAAAAAAAAAACGACAAAGGTAGGCTACTTTTAGCATAAAAAAATAAGTATTCTTTAATTATGTGAATCTTATAAATTAACTCAGTGCAGTGACGGAAAGAACAGTTCTTACAGAATACAGCGTAGAAGCTGTCAACCTATCACATCTTATGGCAATCAGCTTTTATCGCCAGAAATTGATCTTTCGTTACGGACCTGGGATAAAGCCATTACGTCACCCTCCTCGAAAGACCTAGAAGAAAAACCTCACTATCTCATCTTGGTCAGCTTCTAAAATCATAACCGCCCTCAATGACTGGCCATTAATTGCCAGTCATTGTAAGGGTGGAGCAATTGGTTATTCTTAATACCCATTACTTGTGGAGCATCTTGAGAGAGAGAGAGAGAGAGAGAGAGAGAGAGAGAGAGAGAGAGAGAGAGAGAGAGAGAGGTTCATACTTGAAAATATTACTCTCCAAAGATTTGGAAGTGTCAGATGCTTTTGCTCATCGAATTAAGATGGGTGTTAACGTTATTATCAAGTTAATATGTATATACACGTTTACACAACATAAAGTAGCACAAATTAGAACTTACTTCAATACTTCAAATTGAGTCATTCAACTATTATAGCCTTTATATAATTTCCCCGCCTTTAACTGATATGAGGTTTACGGGTACATACTGGCCAAAACTCCTTCAATTTTCAAGTGAAATATTGTTTCAGGATATTGAAACCCGTCATAATCATAAGGGTAGTAGTACGTTGTTGCTATCCACGAATCTCAGATTGCCCGATCGACGAGTAAAATTTACTACCCTCGCGTTTCAGAATTTTCAAATCATGCTGAGCCTCCGCCTCCTTCAAGACCAGGGCGATGTCATATGACAAATTGTGTACAAACACTGTTAAAGTTGGCTCCTTAAATTGCATATTCAAATTACACTGTTGACACAGTGCACACACAAATTGTCCCGTGCCACAAAATGAGCGTGATGTCGCAGTTTTGTGACTCCAGTCTTGAATTCGACGTCACATCCTTCGCAATGAGTGCTCGCTTCAAACTTATGGGTGGATTCAGGAGTCATATGTAAAGGATACGCACGCATTCGTTCACGCAATAACGCCCAGTCCCGGTTCATGTTCTGCAAACAATCATCAACGCATTTCTCTCCGTGACTTAGTCTATGGGTACAATATTCCCCCGTTCTACCGTCAACGATCACGTAGCAGTAAGCGAAAGCTTTCTGCCGAGATACTATTCTCGGATCGTCTTCTCCGGTCATCCGGTTGAATATTATACGCCTCAAAATCCAGGAAAGCCATGTGCGAGATTGGCAGCAGAGCTTTAACTTTAGTAAACTGTTTAAATTGGCCGGGTTCTGGGTATTCGACAGTGGTTTGGGCGGTACAGGCCTGAGTGTGTCCCTCGCGGATGGTGGGACTATTAAGGTGGGTACACACGTGCGAACGAACCTTGTATGTAACCGATTCTTGCTAACAAAAAAACGCAAGTGTGGACGGTTCCTCGAACCCGAACCCCGAACCCGCGAGGTTCGAGGCTCCGTTCGCCCTACGTCCCGGCAATTGTCGATTTTTGGGCCCCGAATCAAAGGGAGGTCTCTTTGAACGTTACGCCATGTGTGGACGGGACCTGTATGACACGCGTAACAACAGAGGTTGCTGAACTTGTTAACACCGACTATGAACAAGGCCGTCCATAGTAGAGTCCCTTGTTTTGGTCAGTCAGTACGTATATGTCTACCATGGCTGATTGGAGTGAGGAAGAGGTCCTTCAATTTATTAGTAATTACGAACAGACTTTACTGTGGCCAGAAACTTCTTGGAACTCATGTCAGCGAGTCATTCCCGACCCATTGTATTCTACCCTTCTAGTATATAACTTGATTGGCACCATCTTCTTTTATTTAGCTTCATCTTCGTTAAATAATGTATATAAATATACGCGGCAGCTGCTACTTGCATGGTGGCCATCGTGGTAAACAACCCGGAACAGAGACAGACTGATGATCGCAGTGGATTGAAATGAAGTTACGTGCTTAACGTGGTTACGGTTCGTCCTCAACATTTTGACACCTTGTAACCGTATATGCGTAACTCAGTTACACATACAAGGTTCGGCTCTCACGTGTGTACCCACCTTTAAACAAAGTCAAACAATTGTAAACATACCACCCGCGTGCTCAATCCCCGCCCCTGCTTGAATCCGTGTCGGAACTTCTTCACAAATGGCAAACATATCCTTAATCAACACAACGTGGTCGTCAGTGATTAATAACAACGTGACAAAATGAGGGCTTTGGGGGTTACCTCCTTTACTCGCCAGATGTACCGTCCAATGTTTTTTCCGCTGTTTCCCATGAATAATTCACATAATTTATACAGATACATGTTGAGGTTATTCCTTTTCTAATGTTTTGAAAGAGTCATGGGTCAATGGCAGATCTGGCTAGTGTTTGGTATTAAATTGTCCCCTCCCCATCCTCCTCATTAAGACACGAGGGAGGTTGTTAATACGTCTGGAGGGTTATCCCGGAGTACAACGTACGCTTCTAACGCTGTAATGACACAGTTGTACCCGGACTGAACATTGATAACTTGATTCACTACCGCGGACTCCCTTGGCCTACTGTTAAATTATCAGTTTTTCTAAAATGTTTTCATAAACACTATACATTATATATATATACATGATATATATATATATATATATATATATATATATATATATATATATATATATATATATATATATATATATATATATATATATGCTGTACAAACTGCCATAAAGGTTTCATATATGTCCTACGAAGCAACATGAACAGAGACATTTCAGAGCAAGAAGAGCAACCAGACATTAGACGAAACCTGAAATACCTTTTAAATTGACGTTTCTTAATTGATTTTCGAGATATCGCCCGCCAATCATTACTTACAGCCATATGCAGTAATTGCCTTTCCAATTCACCTGTTGGCATTCAATATTGACTTGCGAAAAAGGGATGTCATTTGCAACGACAAAATAATATTCCCTCTTGAAAGTCAATATTAAAAGAAAACAAGACAACACTCGTGTTTAATTTACCACCACTTAATGACGTTTCTTTTACCGGGTACTTTTTCTCTCCCTCTCTCGTTAAGCTTCTCTTTGCTTCCGTTTTTATTTCTCCTTTTTTATCATGGTTTCTTAACGGGCCTCTTTCTCTACCCAACCCCTCCCTTCTCTCTCTCTCTCTCTCTCGTAGAGCATCTCCCATCTTTTATATCTTGTTCACTTACAGGAACACGATTCCCTACCAGTGATGAGAAAATATTCAAATTACAGAATATTCAACGTCTCTCTGGCATGAGTTCGTTGGCAATTCTCTGTATGAATTGAAAATACGTATCGTCTGGAAGAAGTGAAGGTGAATAATGTATGGAGGATTTGAATATGACTCCAACAGAGAGAGAGAGAGACCTTACCTTACCTTCCAGACCTTACATCTTGTTCGGGTTGCCCCAGGTCCCTCAGTGTGAGGCACCTCTAATGTCTACCAGAGAGTTGCTAGTACATCTTCCGGTATATTTTGCATCTTCCAATCTTGGATGGTCTGGGATGTAGTTTAGATATTTGTCGAGCTTATTCTTAAACACATCTACGCTCACTCCTGTTATATTCCTCAAATAAGCTGGCAACGCATTGAATAGACGCTGCACTATCGATGCTGGTGTGTAGTGGATTAATGTCCTGTGTGCTTTCCTTATTTTTCCTGGTATAGTTTTGGGCACTATTAATCTACCTCTGCTTGCTCTCTCTCTAATATTTTAGCTCCATGATATTTTCAGCTATTCCTTCTATCTGTTTCCATGCCTGAATTATCATGTAGCGTCTTTCTCCTTTCTAGACTATAATTTTAAGGATTGTAGTCTTTCCCAGTAGTCAAGGTCCTTAACTTCTATTCTAGCGGTAAAGGACTTTGTACATCTCTCTGTGGCAATATCCTTTTGATAGTGTGGGTACCATATCATATTGCAATATTCAAGTGACTACGAACATATGTTTTATAAAACATAATCATGTGTTCAGCTTTTCTTGTTTGAAGTGCCGTTAACAACATTCCCAAGTTTGCTTTATATTTTGCCAATAGAATTGCTATTTGATCGTTGCATAACATATTCCTATTCATCATCACACCAAGGTCTTTAACTGCTATTCCTTATTTATGGATTGGTCTGATTATTAGGTCCCCTATATGCATATAGCTTTCCTTCTCTGTCTCCATAGTTATTGATTCAAATTTATCAGAGTTAAATACCATCCTATTTACCTCTGCCCAATCATATACTTTGTTAAGGTCTCATTTGTTAGCGCGTTCCTGTCTTCATCACAAGTAATTTCTCTATTTATTCTTGTTGGTCATCGGCGAAACTACTCACTACCGAGTCCTTAACATTACTGCTCATGTCTGCAATCATAATAACAAACAGTAATGCGGCTAACACCGTACCTTGTGGAACACCGGAAATTACCTTAGCTTCATCCGATTTCTCATCGTTTGCAATAACTATCTGTTTTCTGTTGTGTAAAAATTCTTTTAACCATCTTCCTACTTTATCCACTATATTCATGTTTTCCTAATGTTTTCTTCACTAACATATTATGGTCTACCTTGTCAAAAGCTTTTGCAAAGCCTAGATAAACCACCTCTGTGTTTCATTTCTGCTTTTCATATTTTTGTATATGTTCTCACGGTGGACTAACAGTTGGGTTTGTGTACTTTTTCCGGGTACGAAACCATGTTATGTCCATATTAAACAAATTTTATTTTTTATTAAATGTTTCATAATATTTTTCTTCATTACCCTTTCATACACTTTCATAATATGTGATGTTAGACTCACAGGCCTATAATTACTTGCCTCTAGTCTGATCCACTTTTGAATGTAGGGGTAATATATGCTAATTTGTGCTCATCATAAATCTTGCCTGTATCTACACTTTGTCTTAATAATATTGCAAGTGGCTTTGCGATAGAATGAACTAGTTTCTTTAACAAAATAGCAGGGACTCCATCAGGCTCTGCTGCAGCTCCATTTTTAATTTCATTAATAGCCTGCACAATATCAGCTTCATTAATATCTATGTCTGCTAAACAGGGGTGAATTCTCTCTTATATCGTTCTGCCAATATGTTGCAAATTTCCTTTTTTTCATCGTTTAATCTCCCGTTCAATTCTTAGAGGGACTATGTCTATTCTTCTTTTATTCATCTCTTGCGCGTATGAGTATTAATAAGTTTGGGGTTTTGCTTAATATTTAACTAGGGTTTTTTCTTTTTTCCAAGTCCCGTCTTTTTTCATTTTCTTTTTGATTGTATAAATCTTTTGTTCTGGCATTTTCTATCTTACTTTTTAGTTCTATAACTTTCCATGCATTTTTTCTTTTCTTTTAGCAAGACCTTTTTTCCACTTTCTGATTTTTTGGAAAACAGATCCTTCTGTCTCTTGTTATGCATGACTGATGTTTACTTTCTTCTTTCGTTTATATTTATCCACTATTTTCTCTAATATATAATATCTCCGTATTTACCCTTATGTCATCACTTACGAAAATGTTATCCCAATCTTTGTTTAATTCTTCATTTAGTTATGACCATGTTTTATATTTTTACTGTAGAAGTTGTTATTTTCTCCATATCCTTCCCACTTTTTCATTTCTGCTTATCTCTGTTTTCACTTGCTTTGGAATGGAATGTTAATTCTATGACATTATGGTCTGAAATACTCGCATTATAAACTATTATTTTCTTTAACATAATTTCAATCCGAGTTCACAAACTTACCTTGCGGTTCTAAGAGTATTTTCCTATTTCTTGGGTTGGCAGCGGCGATTTATTGGGTTGAATGTTTGGTATTCTTTAGTAGCATATCTAATAGCTTTTCAAATTGCCTCTTATCGTCTGCACTACTATTACTCTCTTTTTTATATGTATAAGTACAACCACTATCTCCTATTCGTTCTTTCCAGTCTACGAAAGGAAAGTTGAAGTCTCCAGATAGGAAAATAGTCCAGTCCTTGTGATTTCTACATATATCATCCAATTTTTCTATTATTATGTCAAACTCTTTAGTATTAGGAGGTCTATATATTACTATGTTCATTAATTTTTCAGATTCAAATTCTACCGCTATTAGTTCACATTCTGAGTTACTATATTTCTCATATATTTTTCCTTGTTTTTTGTGGCTTTCTCAATATAGTCTCTTGGGAATACCAGGTTTCACTTATATTCATTTATCTATTTTTTTTCAATTTGGGTTAGCTCTTCTAAGTACTCTATTTTTCTTTTAGAGTTACTCGTAACTAAACCCCTGCGCATCATCACTATGATGGTTTGCTGTTTTCTCCTTCATTTAATATGGGTAATAATAAGGATTTTCCCATGTCTCTTTCCTGTTCTGGTAGTTGTTCTTTTTTCATTTCCAGACATTCTGACATTAAAAATCCAAACTTTTCCATAATATTTGATCTTCCTTCATCATAATTATTCATTTTGTGTCTGAATCTGCAATTTTCTCCGTATCTGCAATATCCTCTTGCATCATAAATACAGTTCTTATCTCTTGAGTTGTATCTTAGAGCTGAGGCTTGAAATTTTTTGCTGACATCACTGTAAATCGCATTGATGCTTGGTTTTTTCTTTTACCTGATATCTTTATTCCTCTCTTCATTTGTTTCTTTCTTATTTTGGATTTTATTACTTGATTGATTATTTATTTGATTTTGATTCATGAGAGAGAGAGAGAGAGAGAGAGAGAGAGAGAGAGGGAGAGAGAAGAGAGAGAGAGAGAGAGAGAGAGAGAGAATATGAAAACCTATAATTAATGAACAGGCCATTTGGAAAATTGTACAGAGACATCCATTTCTCAATGCTGGTAATCCTGAAATTACGAACAGACAGATTCAGTCAGTGACTGGGGATTACAGAAGACGGGAGAGCATGGCATGAAGGCGTGATCAAACTGACTATACAGAAAGGTTTTTAAGTTTATAATAAATCATGAGTAAAGATATGATATTTATTAATTAGTAATATTATATAAGAAATGGCATCCCCATTTTTGGAAATCGTGCGCAGGGGCATAAATAACGTTTTTTCGGTTATTTTCCTGCAAATTACGCTCAATATATATATATACACACACACACACATATATATATATATATATATATATAATATATATATATATATATATATATATATATATATATATATATTTGTATTTATATATAAACAAGCGACTAAGTTTTCCATGATACACTTAATTTAGTCCATCTCTGACGGGCAATGAGAAGCCTTCCTATGGTCTGCCCTTTTAAAAAAGGCTTGAAATAGGTAATGGTATAATGCTGCCCTTTCCATCGGCCTCTAAATAACTGGAAATACCATTGTTCTAACAATTGCAACCCACTTGAGAAAACAAAACAATAAAACCTGTTGACCAGGTGAGTAAAAGGAGGACATCGGCCTAGTAATACAACATTAGAAAAGATATATATATATATATATATATATAGATATATATACTATATATATATATATATAATATAGATAATATTATATTATATATATATATATATATATATTACATATAATATATAAAATATATATATAGATATATATATAATCCTAATATATAATATATATATATAATATATATATATTGTGACGAAGTGCCAAGTATCTGGTTACTATGCTTACCATTTATTTATTGTTACCTCACAAAAGCCAGACACCTGAATCCTCATCACAGGTACTAAATGACTGAATACTCCAAAGGCAACAGTGATCCCTTAACAACTTACCAGTATTGCAGAAAATCAGACTAAGTTCATCAAAACAGGTTTGAGGTAATCTTGTAACTAACTAAATTAATCAAAGGGCATCACTCCATCAACAACTTTAAAAGTCTAAGTATTTCCCTGATTTCAAGAGTCTAATACTTCCCTGGTTCTAAGTCACTTCAAGTTAATGAAGGAAAGCAGATTAATCACATCTATGTTTTCTACCTAACATCAATATAATCAAATGCAAATATACTGGTGTAAGATAAAGAAAACACTTATAAAAATTTTAAATACAAAAATTTATTATTAAACTCAAAATATATAAGTGAAATTCACAATATCAGGAAAAATTACTGTTACTTGAAAACAAAGTAAAGTTTAATTAATTCCTGAATCAATTAAGTAAAATTAAATCAAAATTAATTTTATCACAAAATTCAAGAAAATTAATTCAATTGAAATTCAAAAGTGTTAGGCAATAATTGAAAATTAGAAATTAATTTACAAGTGCTAAACAATAATAACACTTGAAAAGAATTCTAAGCAAATGCAAATTAAAAACTCCCAAGTGTTAAATTAATTAAATGTGCAATGATTAAGCAATGAAAATAACTAAGTCAATTTAATTGTGAATGCAAATGAAAATACAGAAAAATGCGAACAATATCAAAATTTGCAAAAAGCATTAATCACGCAGAATATAAAATAAAAATGGGACACTTCAATAAGAAAATGAACAAATGCACAAAAATGAAACAAACATAAAAACACTAAAATTTGCAATGTGTAAAAACGTAAATAGTTTCTCTCAAACCACTGTAACCATCAGTTAATTAGTTTTACCAAACCACTGGTTCCCATCAGTTATTAGTTGCAACTAATAAAAATATAACACACTACCTTTATGGTATACCAATTTCTTTCTTTCTTGCTCCAGCTCGTTTTACACTTTCACAAAACCAGGCGCCGTTACGAAACAATGTTTGTTCAGATTCCACAAAAAACACTAAATAATACTAAATAAACTCTAAGAAATATCAAATCGGAAATTTACATATTACGAGTGACCATTCCATAAGTATGAAATTGTTACGCTACTTCAAGATCAAAAAGTGCTATGCGATGGAGAGAGAGAGAGAGATGAGAGAGAGGAGAGAGCGATGATGAGAGAGAGAGAGAAGGAGAGAGAGAGAGAGAGAGATCTGATCGCTTTGAGAATCTATGCCCGAATGAAAAACTTCTCCCTTACCGAAGCTGGATTGTGGATGACACAAAACGTTTTTGGCAATAATGCTTCCAGAAGCTTCGAAATCTTATGCAACTTTACATACAAAATGTGTAATCTGCACGGGGCTTTGACAAAGACATACACGTATGAGACAATTCTGCTCAACAGACACGTACCCGATCGAAACGGAGGTTGAGCGATAATTAAGAATGACATGTTTTGATAACAACACGAAGGTCTCGAGCTCTCTTATCAACGTGTTGACAGATTAGGAAAGCAAACGGAGATCTCGGAGTTCCTCTAATCTCACAGTGCTGACATAATAGGGAAACAATCGTAGTTTTGAATGGACAAAGAAAATCGCTCTCTTTCTAAATTCTATATTATATATATAATCTTTTACATTACGTTATGCAAAAACTGAACACACTTTTAAAACATCCTATCTCTAAGCTATCTAGGAATCTGAAAAAATGTTGCCAAAATTCTACATAACATTTCATACAGTATAAGAGAGGATATATGCATTTTGAAAGTAGCAATATATATACTATATATATATATATAAATATATATATATATATATATAGATATATAGGGATCATATATATATATATATATATATTACCATTATATGTAAGGCCTAGGGTTTTTGATTAATAATATATTGTCCATGTGTTCCCTGTGACCTATGGAATGTGGAGAACAGTGCAGAGGTGACGACCTGAGAGTAGCTGACAATGAGTTTCTGGGGGTGGCGTGAGATAAAAATGCTTAGTTCGACAAGTCAATGCACGACAGTTTATGAACTCTTCTCAAAGTGCCTTTGTGAAACTGGGTGCAGCTAGAACCGTGAGGCGCTATCGAACTGTGTGTTCGTATGTGCGTGTGGCGCCTCTTTCTGTTAAAAGTGTCATACCCAAGCCTATGGGAGGATTTTGACAAGAGGGCTTCAAGTCACAGGCAAAGATGCCGTGGCGTTCGCCGGGGGAGTTTTTTATTAATAGTGTTTAGTGTCCGGTTGTTTGGGTAAGTGTTGAAGTGCTTTGGCCAAAGGGATGGCTTGTTTGATATCTTGTAAGATGTTCCATTTTATTAACTTTGTCTTTAAACTTGTGTGTACTTACCGGGATGTGTTCTGTATCTTTGAAACAGACGGATCTGGAATGCCGAGGGATAAAGAATTCCCAGAGGGGTGTAGACTTTTTTTGGTGACTAGACGTTGTATTGTTTTGAGTTAGTCTGTAAGACTGGATTGCTTGATTGATTGATTTATTTATTCTTGTTAATAAACGTTAATGTTATGACGCAACTCTCTCATTTTCATTACCTGTTAGAATGGAGAGAAAGAGGTGGAGAGAGAGAGAGAGAGAGGGATTGCCGAGAGAGAGAGAGAGAGAGAAAGGTTATGAGTAATGGGGTGTGTGGGTCTGCCTTCCGTTTCGTGTCCACGCTTACCTTATGAATAATGGGGGGAGAATCCCCAAGTTACTATATATATATATATATATATATATATATATATATATATATATATAGATATATATATACATATATATATATATATATTATATATATATATATATATGTCACTAAACACGTTCCTACACCTTCAAAATTCTAAAATTTTCATTTTTAGAAGTCTATTTGAGTGGAAACCTTCCATACACGGCCTACTAATTCAGGACAGACAAGGCACAATAAAGTATACTGGTAGAGAGGAGGCCAGACCCTTACTGCTCCTTTGAGCTCAAAATCCTTAAGAATAACTTGACAATATCTATGAATCACGAAATCAGGACCATAAAACAACACAGAGGCTCTGTCTTGACAAAAGCTATTCATTCAATCAACACCTGTTTGCAAACTGTTAAGTCAGCGTTGCCATGGTAACCGTAACGAGAAAGGATAATCTGTGACAGTGAGAACATTTAAACCGCTTTCTTTTTCATCGTTAAATCTCTCGTTCAATCTCCATTGGCACAGGATTCAGTCGGAACTGTTTGATTTGCCCTTCAGTGTGCTTGATTTCATTCAGCATTTACTAGAGTAAACTGATGTCTGTTTTTACCACTGTTTATTATTATATTAGTATTACTGAAAGATATTGCTGCATCAGCTGCATTCCAACTTGTAAATAGTCTTCTCTATTTTTCTAATCTAATAATAGCTTTCTCTCTGCTATTACAACTGGCGAGTATTGCGCCGATATTACTCATCAGGAGGAATCAATTTCAGGGATAATGGTTACAAATTTATTTATTTGTCACAGTAAATGAACAAGTAGGTCAAAATATAAGTTAATCTAGTGGCCAACGTTTCTCTCGGTATCATCCGAGCATGATCACGGCAGTGGATCAGAGCAGACTGTTGGTGCTGTCAAGATCTACTCAATATATAGCGGCAGGTCAGCAGGGGGTCAACCGCTAGTTGCGTTTTCACTGGCCGGTGGCGCAATGCGCTCCCGCCATTGGTTGAAGGAAGTTTTCTTCAAGACGCTTCTCGTCGTTGAGGTCGCGAAGTTGCAGCCTAGCAGACCGTCGAGGCTGGGGCAAGGCTTCCCTGGGCGTATTGTGTCACGACGGCTCGCGATGTCATTGCTGCTGGGCTGACTAGTCTCATCTGGTATTCTTTGATCGGGGGTGTCGCTCGGTCTGGTATTACTTGTATTATTTATACACATAGGTCTCCTTAAGTTGGTGGGGAGGAAGAGCACTTCCTGCGTCGTATTCAATGAGGGCTTCTCTGCTGTATGAGGAGTTCCTCGAGGAGTCGCAAGCGTCGCTGGTCAGGAGCCCTCCCTATTATCTTTATATTCTTGATAATACCGTCGTGGGAGATAGCTTCCTGGTGTGCTGTCATGATATGGTTTTTAATCACTCCTTCTTGTACGTGGCAGGAAATCCTCTTGGACAGTTTCATAGAAGTCACCACCAAACGTAAGAGCCGGGGACATCCACGGACAGGGCATAAGAATTGGTAGACTACATTCGACTGTTTCAAGAGGTCTCTTGCTGGGGGGGATTGGGTTGTTCTTCATAATAAGGTCCCAGGTACAACGATTTTGGTAATAAATTACAAGTTCGAGTTCTTTGTCGGCTTCGGTAGGGGTCACATTCTCTTTGATTATTTTTCTCAATGCATCTTCGTCCTCACGGTGACGTGCGTGCATTCTTGCTTTGTAATACAGCTTGATCTTCTCATGGGGGTGGGGCTGCGGTCTCTCACTCTCGCCATACCACTGATCCAGCGCTGTTCGGACTTCTTTATCAACAAGTCGATTCGGATACCCATTATTAACAAAGCATCGAGTGACTCGGTCGAGCTTCTTTGTTGTAGCTGTCCTGCCAGGAAGAACAGTGAGTAAGGGCCCTCCGAATGTAGGCCCTGACTGTGGTGTTCTTGAACCGCGCAGGGCATTCGCTGTCGCCATTCAGACAAAGCCCTAGGTTTGTTTGCTTTGTATACACGGTTTTTAGGCCATCGTCGGTCTTGGAGACGAGGACGTCGAGAAAGGGGAGCTGGCCTTCGTTGCTGAATTCGACGGCATAATTCATGGCGAACTGCCTACTGGATGGAACATTATGCGCCGGACAGCTTCAACCTCTTCCTCATCCTTGGCTTGTACAAAAGATATCGTTGATGTACCTTGCGTATTTTCGGGGTTTTCTGATATTAGAGAAAACTCTCTCTTCCACAGTGCCCATGTAAAAGTTGGCGAATAGGACACCAAGAGGGGAACCCATCGCGACTCCGTCCTTTTGTCGGAACATCTGGCCTTTATGAGTGGAGAATGGGGCCTTCTTCTTACATATCTCGAGGAGTGTCCGCAGGGATACTTCTGGGATATTCAGCTGGGGTGTAGAGGGGTCCCTGTAGATACGGTCCTAATGATATTGATGGTCTCGTCGACAGGAACGTTCGTAAAAAGGGATTCTACGTCCAAGGAGGCGATAGTGCCTGTTCCTGGGGAACTATTATTAGAAAAATTGAGAAGACTATTTACAAGTTGAATGCAGCTGATGCAGCAATATCTTTCAATAAGACTTGTTTGAAAGAGGGTCTCCTTCCATTATTATTATTATTATTATTATTATTATTATTCTTAGCAGGTGTAAATGTCTTGGAATAAGCAAACGTGACAGCAGCCATTGCCACCAAAAGGAATGCTGGACTAGCAATCTTTATTCTGTTGTAGCAGGACTGATTATATACATTAAACGAGATTACGTGCAGATTACCTGACTAAGGAATCTGCGTATTAGTTTTGGTTGTAACTAACTGGGACTTTTTCTGTAACAGAGAGAAGGTCTGGGGAGCCAAGGCTGAGCCAAGCTACGCAGGTAAGCAAAGTTAACATAGGGAATGAGTATAATTATATTGTTTGTTTGTATGGTGTTTTTACGTTGCATGGAACCAGTGGTTATTCAGCAACGGGACCAACAGCTTTATATACGTGACTTCCGAACCACGTCGAGAGTGAACTTCTATCACCAGAAATACACCTCTCTCACTCCTCAATGGAATGCCGGAGAATCGAACTCGCGGCCACCGAGGAGGCAGTCCAAGACCAAACCAACCACGCCACTGAGGCACTAGTATAACTATAGACCAGTATTTCCCGCGCATGTAGGTTTAGAGAAACCTATCGCTACATTCTTTGAAACAGGTAGTCCTAAGGATATAATGTTAAATCACAGACGTTCAGTTAATTATATCAAGGTATGGGACAGTTAGTTAGATTTTCCATTTAGGCTAGGAAGAATATCACTCAAGGAGAAGGTTCTGGTAGCAAGAGATATTTAATTAGTTTTTGCCCATTAGCTCGGTAGGTTACCCAACTATGGTTAGACAATGGATCAGCATTGATCCCCCCTTACCATATGGATAGAGTTCAGAGGTAATTTACAGGTTAATTACAGCCGGCCGAAAAAAATATTACTTTAGATTCTTGTTCAGGAGGTAAAATTCTATGGAAAAACGTCAACTGCCTCAGTCTGGTTCGCCGCGGTATACGGGCTTTGATCTACCAAAATTAATATAGAATACTTCATTTACTCTCATATATATATATATAATATATATATATATATATATATATATATATATATATATATATATATATATATATAATTATCATATTCCTGAGCCCCTGAGAAAAGTAGGCTTATCTGTAGGTAAGAAAATCTCTCTCTCGTAACCTTCCCCCTTCCCTTCACCAAACAAATAAATGGCTATTTCTTACACATTTTGTCCTCTCTCTCGCTTTCGTGCGGACTAGCATTATCTACTTGCAGTTATTCTCAACAGATATAGGTCTAGGCCTACAAATTCCAATTTCGTCAATCTTAACCAGTGAACACGGTTTATTTGCATTACGAATCGAAAGGCAGATGTTCATACTGTATATGGTCTTTGACTGCTAGAATTATCCTTATAAACCTACGGTTCATTCATTTATGCAAAACCTCTCCTTTCAGTCTCTCTCTCTCTCTCTCTCTCTCTCTCTCTCTCTCTCTCTCTCGTCCTCTCTCTCTCTCCTCTCTCTCCTCTCTCTCTCAAGTAGGTCCCCTTCTTTGCCCGACAAATAATAGGCCCATTTCATTCGCATGAAAACAATTTCAATAAAAATCACTATATCCCCTTTGCATTAACTCTTAATATATTCATAGGTCTAGTCCTATCTTCAATCTCATCACTCTTAACTTTCCAAATATGGATTACTTGCTTTAGGAATCGAATGGGAGATATATTTATGCCATATATTTGATGAAGCATTCATACAACCCTATAGTTAATCTATTTATCCACAATTTTAAATGTAACAGGTACATTAAACCAAACTAGAGTCATGGTGTTAAATACCTGAATCAACAGTGGCACCGCCATGCAGAGTAAACGTTGGTTCGGTATGGCAACATCCTTCAATTCCTTGCCTTTGTAGGGTCGTGGTCAAAGCTAACCTTTTCACTGCATACGCTGACTTTTTTTTCTGTGTTACAGCATCCATAAATAGCACAAATTACTATGGCGAGAACGCATCAAGTCCCAAAAACCTCAAGAATTGTCACATGCTGGTATATGGGAGGGGGCGGAGAAGGTACTGGCACGCCTGTGGCATCCGCCAACCGCAGGCACCTTATGACGTCTTACTCCTTGGATTAACACATGCTGGATTTTCAGTAGCGGTTTCTCTTCAACTTCAACGAATATGCTGACCAATGACATTAATCTGAAGTTCAAATATTGACGAACCATTTATATCTACCTCTGTAAAATATCCTACAAATTAAAGCGGAAGGGAGGACGAATTAGGATCAACAATCAACTAGAACAGGATGAAAGGCAGCCGTTTAATTCCATATGTATTATTTCTATCATAATGTCTTCTGAATTTGCGCACTAAGTCTTGGATTCTACAATGACTTGCTCTATTCTTTCACTATAATGATATCAGCAACAATTAATGTGAATAACTAGCACACAAAAATATGCCGGATAGAGATTCAATGTAAGTCGGTTATTTTGAACTGTCCGCCGAAGAAAGTAGTTCCGCCTCGTGTGTGGGTGGGGAGGTACCAGGGAAGCGCTTCCCTCCGAAGTAGTTTCCTATTGACCATTGTATTTGAATTTTGCCACTTTTCTTGTAACCCGGTGCTCTATTTTTCGCTAGTTATTCCACTGTAAAGTATTGTAGTTGGAAAACTAAAGGATTTAAACTTTAGTGTGATGATGATGATAATTGCTCTACTAAATGTGGCTTGCAAATCAAGCAACCTGGGAAAGCACGCGTAAGCTATCATATAGTGACGTGTTGGAGGGGGAAATTTATGGAGAAACCAATTTTGAACTTTATACATGGTGTCATAAGGTTTAATTTGCCCATATGTATGTTCAGAGGTATATGCCCAAATGGTCAGAGACTCGGAGTCAGAGTGACGAGGAAGCAGTCTTGATTGAATGTCATTTTTCACGCGTGGCAGAAACGCTCGGCGTTCAGTAGTGCCCATTTTTTTCTTTTAAATGAACAACTTGGGGTTCCTATACCAGAGAGGCTCTTACTAGGTTAGTGACTAATGCCAACAAGTGTAAAAGCAATCAGCTTTGTGTGCTTCGATGAGTTAATAATGAGCATCTAGCTGGATGACAGGACATAGCGGAAGACTGGCTAGCTAATTGCCTTATGGCTAGATGAATGTCCAGTCAGTAATCCTCGTATTAAATCTACTGGAAATCCAGGAACCTCATAGGAAAGCTGTTGCAAATCGAAGACATCGTCGGCTCGATTTCCAAAAACTTGTGATACTTAGGGGTACTATTACAATTTGTTTTTTGTACACACATACACACACACACACACACACACACACACACACACACACTCCCGCTGAGAAAGGCAGCAGAACTGCTGCCCAAAGATACAATTTTGAATCTTAGTATTTTAATATG
>NC_061105.1:42072888-42082888 GCF_015104395.2 Macrobrachium nipponense | reverse complement strand
ACTGCCGGTCTCGTGACAGTGGCCGTATTAGCAGGAACAATTTTTACCGTTGGGACGAAGTTTTTGGTGAATCAAGAACAAAAGAAACCTCAGACGAAAGAGGCAGTAATCCAAATGATTCCCCAGATATGAGAATTTTAGAGGAAGGACAAAGTTTAATATCTGAGGAATCGAGCCGCTCTGAAGATGAGGAGGAAGCAGAAGCCTCTGTTCTTGAAAACCAATTAGAAATTATTCCCCAACCTGAAATTGTAATGGACTCCCCGGAAGACATACACGAAGACATCACTACCCTCGCCGAGGATTTAAACGGTTCCAGCGAGGAAAGTGTTATTTCATCAGACGTCTGCGAAACCATAACTTTGCCTAAGGCGGAGTTGAACGATTCCAGCGAGGAAAAGGTTATTTTAGCAGACGTGGACGAACACATAACTTCACCTGACGGGAAGTTGAACAGTCCCAGCGAGGAAAGGATTATTTCAGCAGAAGTGGACGAACACATAACTTCGCCTAAAGGGGAGTTAATCCATTCCAGCGAGGACAATGTGACTCCAACAGATTTAGAGGCATTGCAAAATATCGCCTGCACTCTTTTTGAAGATTTCTTAACGACCGACTTTCTAGAAAGTGATTTCACTGAACCTGAAAGTCAAACTGAAAAAAGCACAAATCAACCTGAAGAGGAGGAGTCCAGAGGCTGCAGAAGAGACTCCCCTATTCTACCAGAGTCAGGAAGCATCGTTTCTGAGGCAGTCACTGCACCTGAGAGGGCACCAGAAATGGATAAAAGCAGTAGCCTCAGTAAAGATGGGTCCGATGAGTGCAGCCAAACCGATGTTATTTTAGAGAATTCAGGTTTTGACAGTTTCGATTCAGAGGCTGAGTTGGAAGGCAAAAAGGTAGTTTCTCCAGTGACCTTTGAACCCTTCCTACCAGAGGATCTGAACGGAAATGACTTGAAAAATATTACACTGAATCTGGCTGAATGGATGGATGACTACAACAGCTCCCAAGAAGGCCTTTCCGACATCAACGAGCGCTGGGAAAATGAAGTGCAAAAAGACATTAAACCTCGCTCGCGTGGCCGTTGCCGTGTTGCATTTGGGACAACGTGCACACACTGCAGGATACAGCGGCGCACAGAGAGTGCCGGAGCGGACCCTGGATGAAGCTTGCTCTAAAGAGAATGAAATTTGAAGCAAGAATCGCAGGACTAGAACCTATTCTATCACGCGTCCTGGATGCAGGCCATAGGGATAGAATGTTCACAAAGATCTGTGCCATTCATTCTACAGATCTATCAAAGGAGAGCAAACTTCAAGAGGACAACACCATTGTAGATCAGGCAGATCCACCTACATTCGAGCTCAGCGAAAGTAGCGAGGGTCCAGATTCTGATCACGGTTTAGAAATTGTCCTAAGACCAGGGACGTCCATGAACGCCGGCACCTCGAATGAACAGAAACACCAGTTGGATGAAAAGCCTGTTGAATCCACACGTCGTGGCCTGGATGAAATAAACAGGCAATGGAAAGAGGACGTCGAAAGAGATGTAAAAAGAGGAGCAGGTCGGCGCATTACCTTTGGACAAGCAGCTGAAGCAAACCAGCTAGATGACAAGCCTGCTGAATCCAGCCGTTGCGACTCGAAAGAAAACAATAAGCAGCCGGAAGCGGCAGTAAAAAATCCCACCAAAGCAGGCAAACGTAGACGCACTAAATATAGGCCACTGCAATTTGATGTTGCAAATGAGAACCCATCAAAGTCAGTTTCCGACAGCGTCAATGAGAGTCACAATACTGGAAACGACGATGAATTAGAGTGGGATCATCCAGAAGAAAGCGAATTTGTTTGTTATGGAAGGGATTTTAAAGTTGCCTCCCGAAGGAAGAGGGCCATGGACACAAGCATTGTGACCGAAAATGTATGCGCCAGTCACGACACCGAAGGAGAGGAAGACGCAGGAGCTGGCAGACATGACCATGTTGGATTTGATGGGACAACAGTGCACATAGCGCAGGAGTCAGACGACCAGCGAGAGCCTGTGAAGGATTTGCAAAGAACATCACTGAAGGAAAGCCAGGATACTGAATTATCGGGCTCAGATGTTGATGTTCAAGAGGAAGCCAATCATGAAGGTCGGAACATTCCACCTACTTTTAAGGATAGTAACAGCAAAATGACAGCAGATGAATCGCATTCAAATGAGTCATCTGCAGTAACAGAGAACGTGAAAGCACCTGTTACTCACTCTGAACATACTGGCCAGACAATAACGGGTACATTGGTTACGGTTTCGGATGAGGAACCAAATTCTCCTTCAAGCAAAGAAATCAGACCCCAGGAGGAAAACGACGTCTTGAAGGAGAGAATCAGACAAGTTGTCAAAGACATAAGCGACCTTGTGAAGGAGAATGACCTGATAGCTCAAAGGTTAAGTCAAATTGCTTCAGAGAAAGACCAAATTCTGAAGAACAATGACTTTATTATTCGAAAAATAAGGCAGATTACTACTGAGGCAAACGGCCAGGAAGAAAAATGCCTTCAGTGACTGGCCTAATAACTGGACAAGATTCCTCTTCTACATGCTCCTCAACAGCTGCTCACACAGACGGATATCTAGATATTGTATCTAGATTAATTCATCATGACTGCTAGATCCCCCCATCTAGTAGTTCTGGTTGAATAGACTAGGTACCCAACTATGCTGAGGGAAGAAGCATAGCTGCTTCTAGTATGCAGTGCCTTTTTTTTGAAGATTTCTCTTGTACAAGAGTTTCTTCAGAAGGGGCAACGTCGGATATCTAGATTATCTCATCAAGACTACTAGATCCCCCCATCTAGTTGTTCTGGTGGAATAGTCCAGTACCTGACAATGCAGAAGGAAGAAGAACATAGCTTCTTCTAGTATGCAGTGCCTTTTCATGGGAGATTTTCTCTTGTACAAGAGTTTCTTCAGAAGGGCCAAGGTCGGATATCTAGATCTAGTATCTATATATTCCAACAGGACTCCTACATACCCACCATCTAGTAGTTCTGGTGGAGTAGTCTAGGTACCTGACTATGCAAGGAGAAGAAGCATAGCTTTTTCTAGTATGTAGTGCCTTTTTATGGAGATTTCACTTGTACAAGAGTTTTTTCAGAAGGGCCATGGTCGGATATCTAAATATAGTACCTAGATTATTCCAACAGGACTGCTAGATACCCACCATCTAGTAGTTCTGGTGGAGTAGTCTAGGTACCCGACTATGCAGAGAGAAGAAGCATAGCTCCTTCTGGTATGCAGTGCCTTTTCATGGAGATTTCTCTTGTACAAGAGTTTCTTCAGAAGGGCCAAGGTCGGATATCTAGATCTAGTACTAGGTTATTCCAACAGGAATGCTAGCTACCCACCATCTAGTAGTTCTGGTGGAGTAGTCTAGGTACCCGTCTATACAGAGAGAAGAAGCTTAGCTTCTTTTAGTATTCAGTGCCTTTTTATGGAGTTTTCTCTTGTACAAGAGTTTCTTCAGAAGGGCCAAGGTCGGATATCTAGATCTAGGATCTAGATTATTCCAACAGAACTCCTAGATACCCACCATCTAATAGTTCTGGTGGAGTAGTCTAGGTACCCGACTATGCAGAGAGAAGAAGCATAGCTCCTTCTGGTATGCAGTGCCTTTTCATGGAGATTTCTCTTGTACAAGAGTTTCTTCAGAAGGGCCAATGTCGGATATCTAGATCTAGTACTAAATTATTCCAACAGGACTGCTATATACCAACCATCTAGTAGTTCTGGTGGAGTAGTCTAGGTACGCGACTATGCAGAGAGAAGAAGCATAGCTTCTTCTAGTATGCAATGCCTTTTCATGGAGATTTCTCTTGTCCAAGAGTTTCTTCAGAAGGGCCAAGGTCGGCTATCTAGATCTAGTATCTATATTATTCCAACAGGACTGCTATATACCCATCATCTAGTAGTTCTGGTGGAGTAGTCTAGGTACCCGAATATGCAGAGCGAAGGATCATAGCTTTTTCTAATATTCAGTGCTTTTTAATGGAGATTTCTCTTGTACAAGAGTTTCTTCAGAAGGGCCAAGGTCGGCTATCTAGATCTAGTATCTATATTATTCCAACAGAACTCCTAGATACCTACTATCTAGTAGTTCTGGTGGAGTAGTCTAGGTACCTGATTATGCAGAGCAAAGAAGGTTAGCTTCTAGTATTCAGTGCCTTTTCATGGAGATTTTTCTCTTGTCCAAGAGTTTCTTAAGAAGGGCCACAAGGTCGGCTAATCTAGATCTTAGTATCTATATGATTCCAACAGGACTGCTAGATACCCATCATCTAGTAGTTCTGGTGGAGTAGTCTAGGTACCCGACTATGCAGAGAAGAAGCATGGCTTCTTCTAGAATGCAGTGCATTTTTCTTGAGATTTCTCTTGTACAAGAGTTTCTTCAGAAGGGCCAAGGTCGGATATCTAGATCTAGGATCTAGATTATTCCAACAGAACTCCTAGATACCCCCCATCTAGTAGTTCTGGTGGAGTAGTCTAGGTACCCGACTATGTAGAGTGAAGAAGCATAGCTTCTCTAGTATGCAGTGCCTTTTTATGGAGATTTCTCTTGTACAAGAGTTTCTTCAGACGGGCCAAGGTCAGATATCTAGATCTAGTATCTATATTATTCCAACAGGACTGCTAGATACCCACCATCTAGTAGTTCTGGTGGAGTAGTCTAGGTACCCGACTATGCAGAGTGAAGAAGCATAGCTTCTTCTAGTATGCAGTGCCTTTTCATGGAGATTTCTCTTGTCCAAGAGTTTCTTCAGAAGGGCCAAGGTCAGATATCTAGATTTAGTATCTATATTATTCCAACAGGACTGCTAGATACCCACCATCTAGTAGTTGTGGTGGAATAGTCAAGGTACCCGACTATGCAGAGCGAAGAAGCATAGCTTCTCTGGTATGCAGTGCTTTTTTATTGAGATTTCTGTAGTACAAGAGTTTCTTCAGAAGGGCCAAGGTCGAATATCTAGATCAGGTATCTATATTATTCCGAAAGGACTGCTAGATACCAACCATCTAGTAGTTCTGGTGGAGTAGTCTAGGTACGCGACTATGCAGAGCGAAGAAACATAGTTTCTTCTAGTATGCAGTACCTTTTTATAGAGATTTCTCTTGTAAAAGAGTTTCTTCAGAAGGGCCAAGGTCAGATATCTAGATCTAATACTAGATTATTCCAATAGGACTGCTATATACCCACCATCTAGTAGTTCTGATGGAGTAGTCTAGGTACCCGACTATGCAGAGAGAAGAACCATAGCTTCTTATAGTATGCAGTGCCTTTTCATAGAGATTTCTCGTAAAAGTTTCTTCAGAGGGGCTAATGTCGGATATATAAATCTAGTACTAGATTATTCCAACAGAACTCCTAGATACCCACCATCTGGTAGTTCTGGTGGAGTAGTCTAGGTACGCGACTATGCAGAGAGAAGAAGCATAGCTTCTAATAATTACAGCGTCTTTTTATGGAAATTTCTCTTGTACACAAGAGTTTCTTTGCAGAAGGGCCAAGGTCGGATATCTAGATCTAGGATTTCTAAGAATTTATTCAAACAGAACTCCTAGATACCCACCATCTAGTAAGTATTTCTGGGGAGTAGTCTAGGTACCCCCGACTATGCAGGAGAAGAAAGCAATAACTCTTCTTCTAGTATGCCGTAGTGCCTTTTTATGGAGATTTCTCTTGTACAAGAGTTTCTTCAGAAGGGCCAAGGTCGGATATCTAGATGTAGTACTAGATTATTCCAACAGGATTGCTATATACCGACCATTTTAGTAGTTTCTGGTGGAGTAGTCTAGGTACCCGACTATGCAGAGCGTAATGCAGTGCCTTTTCATGGAGATTTCTCTTGTCCCAAGAGTTTTTCTTCAGAAGGGCCAAGGTCGGATATCTAGATCTAGTATCTATTTATTATCCAATAGGACTGCTAGATACCCACCATCTAGTAGTTCTGGTGGAGTAGTCTAGGTACCCGACTATGCAGAGAAGAAGCATGGCTTCTTCAGAGTATGCAGTGCCTTTTTATGGAGATTTCTCTTGTCCAAGTGTTTCTTCAGAAGGGCCAAGGTCAGATATCTAGATCTAGTATGTATATTATTCCAACAGGACTGCTAGATTCCCACCATCTAGTAGTTCTGGTGGAGTAGTCTAGGTACGCGACTATGCAGAAAGAAGAAGCATAGCTTCTAGTATACAGCGTCTTTTTATGGAAATTTCTCCTGTACAAGAGTTTCTTCAGAAGGGCCAAGGTCGGATATCTAGATGTAGTACTAGATTATTCCAACAGGACTGCTAGATACCCACCCCCATCTAGTAGTTCTGGAGGAGTAGTGTAGGTATCCGACTATGCAGAGAAGAAGCATAGCTTCTTCTGGTATGCAGTGCATTTTCATGGAGATTTTTCTTGTACAAGAGTTTCTTCTTGAGAGATGCCTGAGGCTGCAGTTAAACATTCGTTTTTTTATTCCAAGTCTGGATTCTGACTTTTCCTTGGCACTACGTTAACAGGCTAGTAGAGTGCCTATAGAGGTCATTTTCACATGCTGGGTCAAGATCAGTGTACATATTTATATATCAGTCTTTATAGATATACTATGATATCTAAGTCATTCTTTTCTATCTCTCTCTCTCTCTCTCTCTCTCTCTCTCTCTCTCTCTCTCTCTCTCTCTCTCTCTCTCTCTCTCTCTCTCTCTCTCTCTCTCTCTGCTGATACTTTTGAATCTTTCCCTTCTACTCTGGTGTCACATGGTATTGCGACATCAGTGAGTGATACTTTCTTCTTAATGTTGTCAATCAACTTCACGTCTGGTCTATTGGCAAGTATCACTTTTTGTGTATTGATACCACTGTCCCCGAGGATATTTGCATGATCGTTTTCTATCACTAAGCTCCTCCCCATTTATACTCTGTTCGTCATCTTTCAGTTGTCAAAAAGGAAGGCGTTCTTTTTAACTATGTTGACATTTTAACAGCTACATTATGATGGCTGGTGCCACATAAATCAGGAAAACTTAAGGAAATGTTTAGATTTTCATTGATATCAAAGAAATATTTCGGCAGGTGACGTTATATCTGTAGTATGACGTCTTCATCCGTATAGCAAATTTCAGTTACAAATAAAGTTAACTTAAAACATAGATTTCTTTAAAGTATTACAATTACAGGGTCACCTTAATTATGTGTTAATGAACAACATTTCAAATAAATTACAATTACTACAAGCCTGCATCCATCGCAAAGCCGCCCAGGTGTAAAGGGGGCGTGGCCTAGGTAGGCAGGAGATGACGACAAGCCGATTTCCTTCGCTCCAGATGCAACCACCTTACTTATGCGCATCTTTTGTATGAGAAGCATGCGCCTGTGTAAGAGACCCTCCTTCCACGTCCAGAAGGGGGCTATAAAGAACCACCAGCACCAAACATTAGGAGACTTATTGTACAGAAGGTATCTCTGTAGATACCTTGTTTCCTGAAGGACTGTAGGATTGGTCTGGAGGTATGTAAGGAACTGCTCCTACCTGGGACTGTGAAAAGGTAGGAGGTGACTTAGAATTTTGCCCTAGCAGGACGGTATGACCTCCATAACACATAACTTAGAGCTGTTAGGTCAGGTGACTCTCGACCAGACAGTAGGCAAGAACATTTTAACGTGGTTGAGGCTTTTCTTTGTGACGAATTGGTGCCTGTCAACCCTATCTTCGTAAGGAATCTCATCCTCTCGAATGATATTTGTCTAGGCAACAGTGTCATCGAAAGCTCGGACCTGGTGGGCAGGATAGCGACCTCTGGGAGGTGCAGCAAATATAGGGCCCTGCGCTGGAGGTCTTACTAGAACTGAAGGATTGTCCGTCCCTGTCATTGCAATGGCAGTAACCGCAGCTGCCCTCTTGGGGCATCTCGACCAGGAAGCTGTGCGCCCATGCACTTTGCACGAGTCGCAGAAACTCTTGCTGAAGTCGTTCCTGTGTCCATCTTCTGTAGTACATTTGTCATGTGAATTATAGCTACTACAAAAAGTACCTAGTGGGGACAGTGAGTCATCTTGAAAGATCCCTCTCCTAATGTCAACCTCTCCTAGTCTTATCCCAGAGCTTGTAAATACTGTATTCCAGTTGTGCATTGTATTTTTGAGGAAGCTGATGGTGTTTTCCTCTGCCCTATATAATTTCAAGGATTCTATTAGCCATGTGTGTGGTATTATGTCGAAGGTTTTCTTATAGTCAACCCATGCCGTGGTTTTCCTTCTCTTACTATTTTTCATAACCATTTTGTTGGTGTTTTGTGCCCCTACACTTCCTTCTGCTGCCTTTCTGTTGGCGGGGGATGGTGTGTATCCTCTAGGTAGCTGTACCACCGTTCACTGATGATACCTGTTAGTAACTTCCACATTATTATTATTATATTATTATTATTATTATTTATTATTATTATTTATTATTATTATTATTATTAGTTAATGAATATTGAATTTATATTATTATTATGTTATTAATCTTTTATATATATATACATATATATATATTATATTATATTATATATATATATATATATATATATATAATATATTATATATATATATATATATATATATAAAAAAGATTAATAACATAATAATAATATAATTCCAATATTATTAATAATATATATATATATATATATATATATATATATATATATATATATATATATATATATATATATATATTGGTTATAATATTTTATTATTTTATTAATGTTATTATTATTTAGACTTTTCTTATTTCCACTTTATGTTGATAATTTAAATTTGTATTTTCAAAGTTATTACTTTTATATTTTATTATATAATTTTGTTACTTTATATCAATTCTTATTTTCCTCTTTTGAATTTCTATTTTTGTTATTTTATTACTTTGTTTATATTTTATTTTATTTATTTTTATTTTTATTGTTATTTTTAATACTTTTTTTATTTCACTATTATTATTATTTTATGTGAGTTAAATTAATTTAAATTTTTATTATTGTTTGATTTGTTGTTTTTTTTTTTTTTTCAATAATTTATATTTTATTACTTTCATTTTTTGTTATTGATTTTTTTAGAATTATTATATTATTATTATTATTATCATTATCATTATTATTATTATTATTATTATTATTATTATTATTATTATTATTATTATTATTATTATTATTATTATGTTGTTGTTGTTGTTGTTGTTTTTATTATTATTTTCTATTTTTTATTTTTTTTTTTATTTTTATAGTTATTATTGTTATTAGTATTTTGTTTTTTTCCTTATTTTTTATTTTTTTTATTGTTTTATTACCTGTTCTTATTTATATCTTCCTTATTATTATTTCATTATTTTTACTTTCATATTTATTGATTCGATTTTTGTTTTAATAATTTTTATTTTCAATTTTTTATTATTTTTTTTAAGTATTATGATTTTATTTTATCGATTTCATTATTATCTTTATTTTACTATTATTGTTGCTTCTATTTTTAATGTTTCTTTTTTTCATTTATTTTTATTCTTTTAATTTTAAATTATATTGTTTTTTGCGTTTTTGAAATATTATTGCATAATTTATATTTTTTATTTTCATTTTTATTATTTTTATTTATATTATCATTATTTCATTATTTTTATTTTCATTTAATTGATTTTTTTATTTTCATAAATTTTTTGTTTTATTATTTTCATTTTATTTCATTTTTTTATTACTTTTAATTTTATTTATTATTATTAATTATTATTATATTAGTGTGTTTATTACTTTATTATTAAATTTTTTTTTTATTTTTATTTTAAATTTTACTACTACATAATATTTTAAGATTTTTATCTTTATTTTTTATTTAATTTATATTGTTTTTACATATTAATTATTATTATTATTATTATTATTATTTTTGTTTTTTTTTTTTTTTTTTTTTTTTTTTTTTTTTTTGCTCTATCACAGTCCTCCAA
>NC_061105.1:42069339-42072388 GCF_015104395.2 Macrobrachium nipponense | reverse complement strand
AACGTCTTTATAATTATTCGTAGAGAAATACTAATTCAACTATTCTATTAGAACTTTTCACGAGGATTCCATATATGCTCTTACTTTTGTCTACAGCGAAAAATAATGATAATGATAATACGATTCAAAGAATTTAAACCATATTATATCTATATATATATATATATATATATATATATATATATATATATATATATATATATATATATATAGTATATATACACACACACACACACACGCATATATATATATATATATATATATATATATATATATATTTATATATATATACTATATATATATATATATATATATATTATTAAATATATGTATATATAGTATATATTTATGCATGCATGCATAAATATATACTATATATACATATATTTCGAAAAGATGCCAAAGGAAAACACGAACAAACACTGATTTCAGTGTAATACAGCCAGCAAATGGAAAAAATATAATGTTTGTAGATGGTTACGAGTATGAGACGCAAACTTTTTTTTTCATGTTATTACAAAAAATTCTTGTACATTGTTATATGGATGTACACATGTTTATATTTATAAAATATAGCTTAAAACTAACAAAAGTTACTGATCCACCAAATATATCTACTGCAAATACGTACATTACAGTAAATCATTCATATTCATTTCCAAGAGATTTTTTACAAAATAAACATGTACACTTTTTCTTCCATCTTTCAGTAATCATGTGTCTCTGGGCCATTATTTTTCCAATCAATTTTTCCTTCAATTTATAGTAATTGATTAGACGGCTACATAACTCGTTGGAGGTCCCTCAACTTCCAAAACTAATGAAACTCGACTTTATTGCCATTCGTGCATCTTTTGGTAAAAACATACAGACTGAAAGATAGCTTCAGTGCGCAGGCAAGGTTAAGGAATATTGTTGGCGCAATGACCTCCCTCTCTCTCTCTCTCTCTCTCTCTCTCCGGGTCGCAAACCTCAACCCCCAAAAAGTTTGAACATTAATTTTCTCTCAAAATAAATATTCCTCGGAATTCTGTTCAAACCAGAGAAGCCGCAAGAACCTTTTGGTGGTGGTTCAGGGCCAGAATGAAAGAAAAATCGAACAAATTCGACAAAGGATCGTCATAGTTTCCAAATCAAGACGTACATATATTTCCTGCTGGACACACACACACACACACACACACACACACACACACACATATATATATATATATATATATATATATATATATATATATATATATATATATAAATTAGACTTTCCAGACACCTTATACTGGACAGTAGTAAAACGAGAAGGTTATGTAAACATCTGTAGGATTTTGGATCCCCCTGAACATCATATACAATCCTCAATCTGCACACATCGTTTCTTGTCTCCTTGGCATATACAGATATGACCAAGGAGACACTGATGATGATGTGATACTACGCTTTCCTTTTTTGATTAGTTAAAATATCCTCCCACTGGGACTGCCAACATTTTTTTAATTCTCGACCTACTAGAGGATACAAATCCCGATATGGTAGTAGGCATCTTGTAGGTTCTGGGGAGCTGACCGCAGACTTTGCAAGTTGGTCAGCTTTCTCATAGAGAGAGAGAGAGAGAGAGAGAGAGAGAGAGAGAGAGAGCAGAGAGAGAGAGACGAGGAGAGGAGAGAGAGAGAGAGATAACTGAACCAGCAATAGTTCTTAACCTTGCCTCCATACTAAAGCTATCTTGCTGCCAATAAGGTGTATCAAAGATGTACGAGTAGCGTTAAGAACGCATGTAACTACAATTAATACTTAATTTACTAAATATATATACGGGAAATGGTGGTATATGAACTATCGTGAGTAAATACATGCAAATTGTGGTATTGACAAATTTTAGCAGCAAAGAAAAAAAAAATAATCACATCATATCCAAAAGAAGCCATTCAAATATGGCTCAATTCCAACGCCAATGAAAAATAGCTTCTCTATAATGAATGAATTTCTGTAATGAGCTTTCAGTCTTTAATTAATGAAGCGATCTGGAATCTAATTAAAGGCAGGAGATGAGTCTCTGCAGGAAATGGAAACCATGATTATCCCACTTCTTACTACGGGGGGGAAGGTTTTTTCCCCAACCAAAATCCTCCACCTTCCCCCGATATGGTGGTGCTATGTAAGTTTCCACTCAATTCCCCAAGGTTGCTTTTATCCAACAGAACTGGATTCCACCACAAAAGTAAAAGAAAATAATAGTACTAATTTTGTGAATAAAAATAAAATAATAAAAATAATAAAAATATTAAATACTTAATAATAAAAAAAAAAAGGTAATAAATAAATGAAAAGAAAATAAGATAAAAAAAAATAACAATATAACAATAGTAATAAAAATAACAATGATAAATTTGAAATAAAAATAATCAAAGTAAACTTATATATTAAATGATGAAAAAATAAAAGTAAAATTAAGGAAATAAAATATTATGGATAAGAATAACAAAAATAAGAAATAACAATAGAAAATGAAATCAAATATAAAAAAAAATAAACAAAAATAAAATAAAAAAAAAAATACATAACAATAACATATAAAATTTAAAATAGAAAAAATAATAATGAAGACCAAAAAACTTTGTTATATTGATAAAAATAAACTAAAAATCATATAAATGAACATAAAATTGAAATAAAAAGTTTAAAACTAAAACTAATAAATAATAGAAAATAAAAATACAAAAATTAAACTAATGATAAAATATTTAATAATAACGTATCAAAATAAATAAAGTACACATGAAAAAATAAAAAAAATAATAATAATGAAAAAATTAAAATAAAATATTAGAAATAAAAATCAATAAAAATATAATTATAATTAATAAAAATAATAATGATAAAAATAACATAAAAATAAGAACAGATATACAAATAATAGAAATATAAATGAAATAAAAGAACAGTAATAATTGTGAGAATAAAAATAAACGTATATATATTTATATAATAAAAGAAAAATAATGAAAAAATAATAAAATAGTAATAAAAATATAAATATAATAAACTTAATAAG
>NC_061105.1:42029339-42066839 GCF_015104395.2 Macrobrachium nipponense | reverse complement strand
AGTCTCCTAATGTTTGGTGCTGGTGGTTCTTTATAGCCCCCTTCTGGACGTGGAAGGAGGGTCTCTTACACAGGCGCATGCTTCTCATACAAAAGATGCACATAAGTATGGTGGTTGCATCTGGAGCGAAGGAAATCGGCTTGTCGTCATCTCCTGCCTGCCTAGGCCACGCCCCCTTTACACCTGGGCGGCTTTGAGATGGATGCAGGCTTGTAGTAATTGTAATTTATTTGAAATGTTGTTCATTACACATAATTAAGGTTACCGTAATTGTAATACTTTAAATAAATCTATGTTTTAAGTTAACTTTATTTGTAACTGAAATTTGCTATACGGATGAAGACGTAATACTACAGATATGACGTCACCTGCCGAATATTTCTTGGAAATCAATGAAAATCTAAACATTTCCTTATGTTTTCCTGATTTATGTGGCACCAGCCACCATAATGTAGGTATGCTAAAATGTCAACATAGTTAAAAAGAACGCCTTCCCTCTTTGACAACTGAAAGATGACGAATAGAGTATAAATGTGGAGGAGCTTAGTGATAGAAAACGATCATGCAAATATACTCGGGGACTGTGGTATCAATACACAAAAAGTAATACTTGCCAATAGACCAGACGTGAAGTTGATTGACAACATTAAGAAGAAAGTATCACTCACTGATGTCGCAATACCATGTGACACCAGAGTAGAAGGGAAAAGATTCAAAAGTATCAGCAGAGAGAGAGAGAGAGAGAGAGAGAGAGAGAGGAGAGAGACGAGAGAGAGAGAGAGAGAGAGAGAATGACTTTGATATCATAATATATCTATAAAGACTGATATATAAATATGTATACTGATCTTGACCCTGCATGTGAAAATGACCTCCATAGGCACTCTACTAGCCTGTTTAAGTAGTGCCAAGGAATAGTCAGAATCCAGACTTGGAATAAAACAACGAATGTTTAACTGCAGCCTCTGGCATCTCTCAAGAAGAAACTCTTGTACAAGAGAATCTCCATGAAATGCAATGCATACCAAAAGAAGCTATGCTTCTTCTCTGCATAGTCGGATACCTAGACTACTCCTCCAGAACTACCAGATGGTGGGTATCTAGCAGTCCTGTTGGAATAATCTAGTACTACATCTAGATATCCAACCTTGGTCCCTTCTGAAGAAACTCTTGTACAAGAGAAATTTCCATAAAAAGACGCTGTATACTAGAAGCTATGCTTCTTCTCTCTGCATAGTCGCGTACCTAGACTACTCCACCAGAACTACTAGATGGTGGGTATCTAGGAGTTCTTTTGGAATAATCTAGTACTACATGTATATATCCAACATTGGCCCTCTGAAGAAACTTTTACGAGAAATCTCCATGAAAAGGCACTGCATACTAGAAGAAGCTATGCTTCTTCTCTCTGCATAGTCGGGTACCTAGACTACTCCATCAGAACTACTAGATGGTGGGTGTCTAGCAGTCCTATTGGAATAAATCTAGTATTAGATCTAGATATCCGACCTTGGCCCTTTCTGAAGAAACTCTTTTACAAGAGAAATCTCTATAAAAAGGTACGGCATACTAGAAGAAACTATGTTTCTTCGCTCTGCATAGTCGGGTACCTAGACTACTCCACCAGAACTACTAGATGGTGGGTAGCTAGGAGTTCTGTTGGAATAATCTAGTTCCAAGATCTAGATATCCGGCCTTGGCCCTTCTGAAGAACCTCTTGTACAAGAGAAATCTCCATTAAAAGGCACTGAATACTAGAAGAAGCTATGCTTCTTCTCTCTGCATAGTCAGGTACCTAGACTACTCCATCAGAACTACTAGATGGTGGGTATCTAGCAGTCCTATTGGAATAATCTAGTATTAGATCTAGATATCCGACCTTGGCCCTTCTGAAGAAACTCTTTTACAAGAGAAATCTCTATAAAAAGGTTCTGCATACTAGAAGAAACTATGTTTCTTCGCTCTGCATAGTCGGGTACCTAGACTACTCCACCACAATACTAGATGGTGGGTATGTAGCAGTCCTGATTGGAATATAGATACTAGATCTAGATATCCGACCTTGGCCCGTCTGAAGAAACTCTTCTACAAGAGAAATCTCCATAAAAAGGCACTGCATACTAGAGAAGCTATGCTTCTTCGCTCTGCATAGTCGGGTACCTAGACTACTCCACCCACAATACTAGATGGTGGGTATCTAGCAGTCCTATTGGAATAATATAGCTACTTGAACTAGATAGCCGACCTTAGCCCTTCTGAAGAAATAGAAACTCTTGGACAAGAGAAATCTCCATGAAAAAGACACTGAATACTAGAAGCTATCCTTCTGCGCTGCTGCATAGTCGGGTACCTAGACTACTCCACCAGAACTACTAGATGGTAGGTATCTAGGAGTTCTGTTGGAATAATATACATACTAGATCTACATAGCCGACCATGGCCATTCTGAAGAAACTCTTGTACAAGAGAAATCTCCATTAAAAGGCAATGAATATTAGAAGAAGCTATGATTCTTCGCTCTGCATAGTCGGGTACCTAGACTACTCCACCAGAACTAGTAGATGATGGGTATATAGCAGTCCTGTTGGAATAATATAGATACTAGATCTAGATAGCCGACCTTGGCCCTTCTGAAGAAACTCTTAGACAAGAGAAATCTCCATAAAAAGGCACTGAATATTAGAAGAAAGCTAAGCTACTTCCCTCTGCATAGACGGGTATCTAGACTACTCCACCAGAACTACTAGATGGTGGGTATCTAGGAGTTCTGTTGGAATAATCTAGATCCTAGATCTAGATATCCGACCTTGGCCCTTATGAAGAAACTCTTGTACAAGAGAAAAACAACAAAATCCATAAAAAGGCACTGAATACTAGAAGAAGCTAAGCTACTTCTCTCTGCATAGATGGGTACCTAGACTACTCCACCAGAACTACTAGATGGTGGGTATCTAGCATTCCTGTTGGAATAACCTAGTAACATATCTAGATATCCGACCTTGGCACTTCTGAAGAAACTCTTGTACAAGAGAAAACTCCATAAAAAGGCACTGCATACTAGAAGGAGCTATGCTTCTTCTCCCTGCATAATCAGGTACCTAGACTACTCCACCAGAACTACTAGATGGTGGGTATGTAGGAGTCCTGTTGGAATATATAGATATTAGATCTAGATATCCGACTTTGGCCCTTCTGAAGAAACCCTTGGACAAGAGAAATCTCCATGAAAAGGCACTGCATACGCTCTGCATAGTCGGGTACCTAGACTACTCCACCAGAAATACTCCATGGTGGGTATCTAGCAGTCCTCTTGGAATAATCTAGAACTAGATCTAAATATCTGACCTTGGCCCTTCTGACAAGAAAACTCTTTTGGTAAAAGGAGAAAAAATCTCCATGGAAAAGGCATTGAATACTAGAAGCTATTGCTTTTCTTCTTATGCATAGTCAGGTAACCTAGACTACTCCACCAGAACCTACTATATGGTGGGTATACTTAGCAGTCCTATTGAAATAATCTTAGTACTAGATCTAGATATCCGACCTTGGCCCTTCTGAAGAAACTCTTGTAAAAGAGAAATCTCCATGAAAAGGCATTGAATACTAGAAGCTATGCTTCTTCTCTCTGCATAGTCAGGTACCTAGACTACTCCACCAAAACTACTGTGACTAGATGGTGGGTATCTAGCAGTCCTGTTGAAAATAAATCTAGTACCAGATCTAGATATCCGACCTTGGCTCTCTGAAGAATCTCTTGCTACAAGAGAAATCGCCATAAAAAGGCACTGCATAACAGAAGAAGCTATTTTTCTTCTCTGCATAGTCGGGTACCTAGACTACTCCACCAGAACTACTAGATGGTGGGTATCTAGCAGTCCTGTTGGAATAATATAAATACTAGATCTAGATATCCGACCTTGGCCCTTCTGAAGAAACTCTTGTACAAGAGAAATCTCCATAAAAAGGCACTGCATGCTACAAGAAGCTATGGTTCTTTGTTCTGCATAGTCGGGTACCTAGACTATTCCCACCAGAACTACTAGATGGTGGGTATCTAGGAGTTCTTTTGAAATAATCTAGCTACATAGATCTAAGATATCCGACCTTGGCCTTCTGAAGAAACTCTTGTACAAGAGAAATTTCCATAAAAAAGACGCTGTATACTAGAAGCTATGATTCTTCTCTCTGCATAGTCGCGTACCTAGACTACTCCACCAGAACTACTAGATGGTGGGTATCTAGGAGTTCTGTTGGAAACATCTAGTACTAGATGTATATATCCGACATTGGCCCTTCTGAAGAAACTTTTACGAGAAATCTCCATGAAAAAGCGCTGCATACTAGAAGAAGCTATGCTTCTTCTCTTTGCATAGTCGGGCGGGTACCATAGACTACTCCATCAGAACTACTAGATGGTGGGAATCTAGCAGTCCTGTTGGAATAATATAGATACTAGATCTAGATATTCGACCTTGGCCCTTCTGAAGAAACTCTTGTACAAGAGAAATCTCCATAAAAAGGCACTGCATACTAGAAGAAGCTATACTTCTTCACTCTGCATTGTCAGGTACCTAGACTACTCCACCAGAAACTACTAGATGGTGGGTATCTAGCAGTCCTGTTGGAATAATATAGATAACCTAGATCTAGATATCTGAACTTGGCTCTTCTGAAGAAACTCTTGGACAAGAGAAATCTCCATAAAAAGGCACTGCATACTAGAAGAATCTATGCTTCTTCACTCTACCATAGTCGGGTACCTAGACTACTCCACCAGAACTACTAGATGGTGGGTATCTAGCAGTCCTATTGGAATAATCGAGTATTAGATCTAAGATATCCGACCTTGGCCCTTCTGAAGAAACTCTTTTACAAGAGAAATCTCTATAAAAAGGTACGGCATACTAGAAGAAACTATGTTTCTTCGCTATGCATAGTCGGGTACCTAGACTACTCCACCAGAACTACTAGATGGGGGGTATCTAGGAGTTCTGTTGGAATAATATAGATCCTAGATCTAGATATTCGGCCTTGCCCCTTCTGAAGAAACTCATGTACAAGAGAAATCTCCATAAAAAGGCACTGCATACTAGAAGAAGCTATGCTTTTTCACTCTGCACAGTCGGGTACCTAGACTACTCCACCACAACTCTAGATGGTGGGTATGTAGCAGTCCTGTTGGAATCATAATAGATACAAGATCTAGATATCAAACCTTGGCCCGTCTGAAGAAAACTCTTCTACAAGAGAAATCTCCATAAATAGGCACTGAATACTAGAAGCTATCCTTCTTCGCCCCTGCATAGTCGGGTACCTACACTACTCCACAAGAACTACTAGATGGTAGGTATCTAGAGTTCTGTTGGAATAATATAGATAATAGATCTAGATAGCCGACCTTGGCCCTTCTGAAGAAACTCTTGTGCAAGAGAAATCTCCATTAAAAGACACTGAATATTATAAGAAGCTATTCTTCGCTCTGCATAGTCGGGTACCTAGACTACTCCACCAGAACTACTAGATGGGTGGGTATATAGCAGTCCGTTGGAATAATATAGATACTAAATCTAGATAGCCGACCTTGGCCCTTCTTAGGAAACTCATTAGACAAGAGAAATCTCCATAAAAAGGCACTGCATACTAGAAGAAGCTATGCTTCTTCTCTCTGCATAGTCGGGTACCTAGACTACTCCATCAGAACTACAAGATGGTGGGTATCTAGCAGTCCTGTTGGAATAATCTTGATACTAGATCTAGATATCTGACCTTGGCCCTTCTGAAGAAACTCTTGTACAAGAGAAAACTCCATAAAAAAGCACTGCATATAAGAAGAAGCTATGCTTCTTCACTCTGCTTAGTTGGGTACCTAGACTACTCCACCAGAATTACTAGACAGTGGGTATCTTGTTGGAATAATCTAGATACTAGATCTAGATATTCGACCTTGGCCCTTCTGAAGAAACTCTTGTACAAGAGGAAATCTCCATAAAGAGACACTGCATACTAGAAGAAGCTATGTTTCTTCCTTCTGTATAGTCAGGTACCTACTAGATGGGGGGGATCTAGCAGTCATGATGAAATAATTTAGATATCCGATGTTGCCCCTTCTGAAGATACGCCTTGTCAAAGGGACAAATCTTTCCATAAAAAGGGACCTGCATACTAGAAGAACGCTTATCGCTTTGTTTCCCTCTGCATAGTCAGGTACCTATGACTATTCCACCAAACGAAGCTAGACTGGGGAGGATGGGGGGATCTAGGGAAGTCATGGATGAAAATAATCTAGATATCCGACGTTGCTCCTTCTGAAGAAACTCTGTACAATGGAAATCTCCAAAGAGGCACTGCATACTAAAGAAGCTATGCTTGTTTCTTCTGCATGTCAGGTACCTAGACTATTCCACAGAACTACTAGATGGGGGGATCTAGGAGTCATGATGAAATAATCTAGATATCCGATGTTGCTCCTTCTGAAGAAACTCTTGTACAATGGAAATCTCCATAAAGAGGCACTGCATACTAGAAGAAGCTATGCTTGTTCCTTCTGCATTGTCAGGTACCTAGACTATTCCACCAGAACTACTAGATGGGGGGATCTAGGAGTCATGATGAAATAATCTAGATATCCGACTTTGCCCCTTCTGAAGAAACTCTTGTACAAGGGAAATCTCCATAAAGAGGCACTGCATACTAGAAGAAGCTATGCTTGTTCCTTCTGCATTGTCAGGTACCTAGACTATTCCACCAGAACTACTAGATGGGGGGATCTAGGAGTCATGATGAAAATATCTAGATATCGACTTTTGCCCCTTCTGAAGTAAACTCTTGTACAAGGGAAATCTCCATAAAGAGGCACCGCATACTAGAAGAAGCTATGCTGTTCCAATTCTGCATGTCAGGGACCTAGACTATTCCACAAGAACTACTAAGATGGGGGGATTCCTAGGAGTTCCTGATGAACTAATCTAGATATCGACTTTGGCCCCTTCTGAAGAAACTCCTTGTACAAGGGAAATCTCCATTAAAGAACAGAGGAACAGCCATACTAGAATAAGATAATGCTTCTTCATTACTGCAATTGGGGGGTCAGGTACAGACAATTCCACCAGAACTACTAGATGGGGGATCTTAGTAGTCTTGAAATTTGAAAAATTAATACTAGATATCCGACGGTGCCCCTTCTGAAGAAACTCTTGTACAAGAGAAATCTTCAAAAAAAAGGCACTGCATACTAGAAGCAGCTAAGCTTCTTCCCTCAGCATAATCGGGTACCTAGTCTATTCAACCAGAACTACTAGATGGGGGGATCTAGCAGTCATGATGAATTAATCTAGATACAATATCTAGATATCCGACTGTGTGAGCAGCTGTTGAGGAGCATGTAGAAGAGGAATCTTGTCCGGTTATTAAGCCTGTCACTGAAGGCATTTTTTCTTCCTGGCCGTTTGCCTCAGTAGTAATCTGCCTTATTTTTCGAATAATAAAGTCATTGTTCTTCAGAATTTGGTCTTTCTCTGAAGCAATTTGACTTAACCTTTGAGCTATCAGGTCATTCTCCTTCACAAGGTCGCTTATGTCTTCGACAACTTGTCTGATTCTCTCCTTCAAGACGTCGTTTTCCTCCTGGGGTCTGATTTCTTTGCTTGAAGGAGAATTTGGTTCCTCATCCGAAACCGTAACCAATGTACTCGTTATTGTCTGGCAGTATGTTCAGAGTGAGTAACAGGTGCTTTCACGTTCTCTGTTACTGCAGATGACTCATTTGAATGCGATTCATCTGCTGTCATTTTGCTGTTACTCTCCTTAAAAGTAGGTGGAATGTTCCGACCTTCATGATTGGCTTCTTCTTGAACATCAACATCTGAGCCCGATAATTCAGTATCCTGGCTTTCCTTCAGTGATGTTCTTTGCAAATCCTTCACAGGCTCTCGCTGGTCGTCTGACTCCTGCGCTATGTGCACTGTTGTCCCATCAAATCCAATCATGGTCATCTGTCCGCCCCAGCCCAGTTAACCCGCTCCTGCGTCTTCCTCTCCTTCGGTGTCGTGACTGGCGCATACATTTTTTCGGTCACAATGCTGGCGTCCATGGACCCTCTTCCTTCGGGAGGCAACTTTAAAATCCCTTCCATAACAAACAAAATTCGTTCTTCTGGATGATCCCACTCTAATTCATCGTCGTTTCCAGTATTGTGACTCTCATTGACGCTGTCGGAAACTGACTTTGATGGGTTCTCATTTGCAACATCAAATCGCAGTGGCCTATATTTAGTGCGTCTACGTTTGCCTGCTTTGGTGGGATTTTTTACTGCCACTTCCGGCTTGCTTATTGTTTTCTTTCGAGTCGCAACGGCTGGATTCAGCAGGCTTGTCATCTAGCTGGTTGCTTCAGCTGCTTGTCCAAAGATAATGCGCCGACCTGCTCCTCTTTTTACATCTCTTTCGACGTCCTCTTTCCATTGCCTGTTTATTTCATCCAGGCCACGACGTGTGGATTCAACAGGCTTTTCATCCAACTGGTGTTTTCTGTTCATTCGAGGTGCCGGCGTTCATGGACGTCCCTGGTCTTAGGACAATTTCTAAGCCGTGATCAGAAATCTGGACCCTCGCTACTTTCACTGAGCTCGAATGTAGGTGGATCTGCCTGATCTACAACGGTGTTGTCCTCTTGAAGTTTGCTCTCCCTTGATAGATCTGCAGAATGAATGGCACAGATCTTTGTGAATATTCTATCCCTATGGCCTGCATCAGGACTTGCGATAGAATAGGTTCTAGTCCTGCGATTCTTGCTTCAAATTTCATTCTCTTTAGAGCAAGCTTCATCCAGGGTCCGCTCCGGCACTCTCTGTGCGCCGCTGTATCCTGCAGTGTGTGCACAGTTGTCTTCCCAAATGCAACACGGCAACGGCCACGCGAGCGAGGTTTAATGTCTTTTTGCACTTCATTTTCCCAGCGCTCGTTGATGTCAGAAAGGCCTTCTTGGGAGCTGTTGTAGTCATCCATCCATTCAGCCAGATTCAGTGAATATGTTTTTCAAGTCATTTCCGTTCAGATCCTCTGGAAGGAAGGGTCCAAAGGTCACTGGAGAAACTACCTTTTTGCTTCCAACTCAGCCTCTGAATCGAAACTGTCAAAACCTGAATCCTCTAAAATAACATCGGTTTGGCTGCACTCATCGGACTCCTCTTTACCGAGGCTACTGCTTTTATCCATTTCTGGTGCCCTCTCAGGTCCAGTGGCTGCCTCAGAAACGATGCTTACTGACTCTGGTAGAATAGGGGGGTCTCTTCTGCAGCCTCTGGACTCCTCCTCTTCAGGTTGATTTGTGCTTTTTCAGTTTGACTTTCAGGTTCAGTGAAATCACTTTCTAGAAAGTCGGTCGTTAAGAAATCTTCAAAAAGAGTGCAGGCAATATTTTGCAATGCCTCTAAATCTGTCGGAGTCACATTGTCCTCGCTGGAATGGATTAACTCCCCTTTAGGCGAAGTTATGTGTTCGTCCACTTCTGCTGAAATAATCCTTTCCTCGCTGGGACTGTTCAACTTCCCGTCAGGTGAAGTTATGTGTTCGTCCACGTCTGCTAAAATAACCTTTTCCTCGCTGGAATCGTTCAACTCCGCGCTAGGCAAAGTTATGGTTTCGCAGACGTCTGATGAAATAACACTTTCCTCGCTGGAAACCGTTTAAATCCTCGGCGAGGGTAGTGTTGTCTTCGTGTATGTCTTCCGGATTAGAGTCCATTACAATTTCAGGTTGGGAATAATTTCTAATTGGTTTTCAAGAACAGAGGCTTCTGCTTCCTCTCATCTTCAGAGCGTCTCGATTCCTCAGATATTAAACTTTGGCCTTCTTCTAAAAATTCTCATATCTGGGGAATCATTTGGATTACTGCCTCGTTTCGTCTGAGGTTTCTTTTGTTCTTGATTCAACCAAAAACTTCGTCCCAAGGGTAAAAATTGTTCCTGCTAATACGGCCACTGTCACGAGACCAGCAGTCCATTACCCAGGAGCGAATGTCGTTCAAGAGATTCAAGTCATCTCGTTCCAAGGTAGTATCAGCAAGGTTTCGAAGATAGAGGTTTTCTCTCCAAGTGTTCCAGTAGCGTTTCCCAAAGGCGACGATTGGTAGATTTCCGTGGTCATCGTCCAAGCCAAGTCCCCAACTCCATTTCTGGAACAGGAGCTATAAACCACCGAATAACTGGAATTCCTGTGAAATGTTTGTATCCGGTGGTGCTGGAGGTGTTTGTTGAGTAGAATTCCACTGAGGTTCTCGCCACACGTCGCCAATAGGTTATTATGAAGAATAAAAACCCTGTAAACGAACAGGGCCAATAAAACAAAGTTCAACCATAAAGGTTAACATATTAGCCATCTTTATGTTTGCCTTTTACTAGCAGGGGGAGATACCCTTGTTATCAAAACGGACAGTAGCTTCTTTAAGACTTCAGGATTCCGTGGAGCCGGAGGCCGTGAAGACGTGCGTTTGTAATACGTTGAAGATTCTGTGGAATCGAAGGCCCAGATGACATGGGGGGTTTGAAGGCACTGAAGCCTCTGCGGAACCCTTTGGTGGCACGGTGTGGTTGAAGATGCTGAAGATCCTGTGGTGCCTTTGGTGGCACGGTGTGGTTGAAGACGCTGAAGATCGTGTGGAGCCCCTTTGGCGGCACGGTGTATTTGAAGACGCTGAAGATCCTGTGGAGTCCCTTTGGTGGCATGGCATTGTTGAGGACATTGAAGATTCTGCAGAGTCCTGTTGTGGCCCAGTGTTGGATTCCGTGAAGAATATCGAGAATTATTTATCAAGGCTCGCTTCGCGTGATCAAAGGAAAATTTGAGAAAAATAATGTTATTTTATTGAAGAAATTTTTGTTTTATATCTTTAATAAGAAGTTGTGGCCTATTTATTGTGTTCTTTTCATTCTTAGTATAACTTATTTTTACTCCTACTTATTCATATGAATTCATCTTTGTGATCATATATATGAATGCTTCCGTGCATACATTTCTAGACCATAAACGCACATACCCACACACACATACACACACACACACACACACACACACACACACATATATATATATATATATATATATATATATATATATATATACTATATATATATATATATATATATTACGTGTGTGTGGGGGGGTGGTATGTTATATATATATATATATATATATATATATTATATGTATGTATGTATGTATACGTCATATATATATAGTATTTAAGATATGTATAATTAATATGCATACATATATAAATATATATATCATATATATATATAATATAATATATATGTATGTATATGTATATACGTTCATATATATATAGTATAGATATGTATATTTACATAGGCATAAATATATAATATATATATATATATAATATATATATATATATATAATATATATATATATATATATATATATATATATATATATATATAGATATATATATATATATTATATATATATGTGTGTGTATAAAAATTTCAGCTGATGGCCCGGACTCTCACTTACAAGTCCGAGGTTCGCGTTCCGATGTGAGTCATAAATATGGATCATATATGTATGTATATATATACACATAATACATATGATAATATATTTATATAGACATATATATAAATAAATATATATATATATATCATATATATCTATAGACATATATATATATATATATTATATATATATATTACATATATATATATATATATATATATATATATATATATATATAGATTATAATTATATCTATATATATATATATATATATATATATAGCCAGCCCGCGCGTAAAGGTGAGGGACGGGGAGCACAAGCACTGCCCTCTCGAGCAGTGTTAATCTAACTGTTGAGAGGGGAAGGTGTGTTTTGAAATTCTTCAAAACTTAATCAGTATGTACTATAAGTGATAGCGATCAAATTAGTGACGATACTAATGATATGTAATGTATTCGAAATTCGTCAAAGCCTAATCAATATGTACAATTAGTGATAGTGATCAAATTAGTGACGATACTGATGATATGTAATGTATTCGAAATTCGTCAAAGCCTAATCAATATGTACAATTAGTGATAGTGATCAAATTAGTGACGATAATGATGATATGTAATGCATTCGAAATTCGCCAAAGCTTAATCAATTTGTAGCCTACTATAAGTGATAGTGATCCAATTTAGTGACGACACTGATGATAGTAATGTAATGCGGAATAATCAACTCGGTGGCGAGTCGCAGTAAATGGGAAAAGATGATAACCACATCAATGTCAATGACATATTAAAATACTAAGATTCAAAATTGTATCTTTGGGCAGCAGTTCTGCTGCTTTCCTCAGCCCGGGAGTGTGTGTGTGTGTGTGTGTGTGTGTGTGTGTGTGTGTGTGCAGAAAAAAAAAATGTAATAGCACCCTTAAGTATCACAAGTTTTTGGAAATCGAGCCAACGATGTCTTCGATTTGCAACAGCTTTCCTATGAGGTTCCTGGATTTCCAGTAGATTTAATACGAGGATTACTGACTGGACATTCATCTAGCCATAAGGCAAATTAGCTAGCCAGTCTTCCGCTATGGCCTGTCATCCAGCTAGATGCTCATTATTAACTCATCGAAGCACACAAAGCTGATTGCTTTTACACTTGTTGGCATTAGTCACTAACCTAGTAAGAGCCTCTCTGGTATAGGAACCCCAAGTTGTTCATTTAAAGAAAAAAAATGGGCACCACTGAACGCCGAGCGTTTCCACCACGCGTGACAAATGACAATCAATCAAGACTGCTTCCTCGTCACTCTGACTCCGTGTCTCTGACCATTTGGGCATATACCTCTGAACATACATATGGGCAAATTAAACCTTATGACACCACACACGAGGCGGAACTACTTTCTTCGGCGGACAGTTCAAAATAACCGACTTACGTTGAATCTCTATCCGGCATATTTTTGTGTGCTAGTTATTCGCATTAATTGTTGCTGATATCATTATAGTGAAAGAATAGAGCAAGTCATTGTAGAATCCAAGACTTAGTGCGCAAATTCAGAAGACATTATGATAGAAATAATACATATGGAATTAAACGGCTGCCTTTCATCCTGTTCTAGTTGATTGTTGATCCTAATTCGTCCTCCCTTCCGCTTTAATTTGTAGGATATTTTATAGAGGTAGATATAAATGGTCGTCAATATTTGAACTTCAGATTAATGTCATGGTCAGCATATTCGTGAAGTTGAAGAGAAACCGCTACTGAAAATCCAGCATGTGTTAATCCAAGGAGTAAGACGTCATAAGGTGCCTGCGGTTGGCTGATGCCACATGCGTGCCAGTACCTTCTCCGCCCCCTCCCATATACCAGCAATGTTTGGACAATTCTTGAGGTTTTTGGACTTGATGCGTTCTCGCCATAGTAATTTGTGCTATTATGGATGCTGTAACACAGAAAAAAAAGTCAGCGTATGCAGTGAAAAGGTTAGCTTTGACCGCGACCCTACAAAGGAAAGGAATTGAAGGATGTTGCCATACCGGACCAACGTTGACTCTGCATGGCGGTGCCACTGTTGATTCAGGTATTTAACACCATGACTCTAGTTTGGTTTAATGTACCTGTTACATTTAAAATTGTGGATAAATAGATTAACTATAGGGTTGTATGAATGCTTCATCAAATATATGGCATAAATATATCTCCCATTCGATTCCTAAAGCAAGTAATCCATATTTGGAAAGTTAAGAGTAATGAGATTGAAGATAGCGGACTAGACCTATGAATATATTAAGAGTTAATGCAAAGGGGATATAGTGATTTTTATTGAAATTGTTTTCATGCGAATGAAATGGGCCTATTATTTGTCGAGCAAAGAAGGGGACCTACCTGAGAGAAGAGAGAGAGAGAGAGAGAGAGAGAGAGAGAGACGAGAGAGAGAGAAGAGGAGAAGAGAGAGAGAGAGGAGAGAGAGAGAGAGAGAGAGAAAGAGAGAGAGAGAGAGACTGAAAGGAGAGGTTTTGCATAAATGAATGAACCGTAGTTTATAAGGATAATTCTAGCAGTCAAAGACCATATACAGTATGAACATCTGCCTTTCGATTCGTAATGCAAATAAACCGTGTTCACTGGTTAAGATTGACGAAATTGGAATTTCAGGCCTAGACCTATATCTGTTGAGAATAACTGCAAGTAGATAATGCTAGTCCGCACGAAAGCGAGAGAGGACAAAATGTGTAAGAAATAGCCATTTATTTGTTTGGTGATGGGAAGGGGGAAGGTTACGAGAGAGAGAGATTTTCTTACCTACAGATAAGCCTACTTTTCTCAGGGGCTCAGGAATATGATAATATATATATATATTAAATAGAATAATATATTATAATATAATAATAATATATATATAATATTATATATTATAATAATTATTATATATATAGAGATGGATAAAATGAAGTATTCTATATTAATTTTGGTAGATCAAAGCCCGTATACCGCACGGCGAACCAGACTGAGGCAGTTGACGTTTTTCCATAGAATTTTACCTCCTGAGCAAGAATTTAAAGTAATATTTTTTTCGGCCGGCTGTAATTAACCTGTAAATTACCTCTGAACTCTATCCTATGGTAAGGGGGCATCAATGCTGATCCCATGTCTAGCCATAGTTGGGTAACCTATCAAGCTAATGGGCAAAAGCTAATTAAATATCTCTTGCTACCAGAACCTTCTCCTTGAGTGATATTCTTCCTAGCCTAAATGGAAAATCTAACTAACTGTCCCATACCTTGATATCATTAACCTGAACGACTGTGATTTAACATTATATCCTTAGGACTACCTGTTTCAAAGAATGTAGCGATAGGTTTCTCTAAACCTACATGTGCGGGAAATACTGGTCTATAGTTATATTAGTGCCTCAGTGACGTGGTTGGTTTGGTCTTGGACTGCCACCTCGGTGGCCGCGAGTTCGATTCTCCGGCATTCCATTGAGGAGAGAGAGAGGTGTATTTCTGGTGATAGAAGTTCACTCTCGACGTGGTTCGGAAGTCACGTATATAAAGCCGTTGGTCCCGTTGGTGAATAACCACTAGTTCCATTCAACGCAAAAGCACCATACACACAAACAATATAATTATACTCATTCCCTATGTTAACTTTGCTTACCTGCGTAGCTTGGCTCAGCCTTGGCTCCCCAGACCTTCTCTCTGTTACAGAAAAAGTCCCAGTTAGTTACAACCAAAACTAATACGCAGATTCCTTAGTCAGGTAATCTGCACGTAATCTCGTTTAATGTGATATAATCAGTCCTGCTACAACAGAATAAAGATTGCTAGTCCAGCATTCCTTTTGGTGGCAATGGCTGCTGTCACGTTTGCTTATTCCAAGACATTTACACCTGCTAAGAATAATAATAATAATAATAATAATATTGGAAGGAGACCCTCTTTCAAACAAGTCTTATTGAAAGATATTGCCGCATCAGCTGCATTCAACTTGTAAATAGTCTTCTCAATTTTTCTAATAATAGCTTCCCCAGGAACAGGCACTATCGCCTCCTTGGACGTAGAATCCCTTTTTGTTACGGGAAACGTTCCTGTCGGACGATACCCATCCAATATTCATTAAGGGGACCAGTATCTACAGGGACCCCCTCTACCCCACCCCAGCTGAATATCCCAGAAGTATCCCTGCGGACACTCCTCGAGATATGTAAGAAGAAGGCCCCATTCTCCACTCATAAAGGCCAGATGTTCCGACAAAAGGACGGAGTCGCGATGGGTTCCCCTCTTGGTGTCCTATTCGCCAACTTTTACATGGGCACTGTGGAAGAGAGAGTTTTCTCTAATATCAGAAAACCCCGAAAATACGCAAGGTACATCAACGATATCTTTGTACAAGCCAAGGATGAGGAAGAGGTTGAAGCTGTCCGGCGCATGTTCCAGCAGTGCAGTTCGCTGAATTATGCCGTCGAATTCAGCAACGAAGGCCAGCTCCCCTTTCTCGACGTCCTCGTCTCCAAGACCGACGATGGCCTAAAAACCGTGTATACAAAGCAAACAAACCTAGGGCTTTGTCTGAATGGCGACAGCGAATGCCCTGCGCGGTTCAAGAACACCACAGTCAGGGCCTACATTCGGAGGGCCCTTACTCACTGTTCTTCCTGGCAGGACACTCACAAAGAACTCGACCGAGTCACTCAGATGCTTGTTAATAACGGGTATCCGAATCGACTTGTTGATAAAGAAGTCCGAACAGCGCTGGATCAGTGGTATGGCGAGAGTGAGAGACCGCAGCCCCACCCCCATGAGAAGATCAAGCTGTATTACAAAGCAAGAATGCACGCACGTCACCGTGAGGACGAAGATGCGTTGAGAAAAATAATCAAAGAGAATGTGACCCCTACCGAAGCCGACAAAGAACTCGAACTTGTAATTTATTACCAAAATCGTTGTACCTGGGACCTTATTATGAAGAACAACCCAATCCCCCCCAGCAAGAGACCTCTTGAAACAGTCGAATGTAGTCTACCAATTCTTATGCCCTGTCCGTGGATGTCCCGGCTCTTACGTTGGTGTGACTTCTATGAAACTGTCCAAGAGGATTTCCTGCCACGTACAAGAAAGGAGTGATTAAAAACCATATCATGACAGCACACCAGGAAGCTATCTCCCACGAACGGTATTTATCAAGAATATAAAGATAATAGGGAGGGCTCCTGACCAGCGACGCTTGCGACTCCTCGAGGAACTCCTCATACAGCAAGAGAAGCCCTCATTGAATACGACGCAGGAAGTGCTCTTCCTCCCCACCAACTTAAGGAGACCTATGTGTATAAATAATACAAGTAATACCAGACCGAGCGACACCCCCGATCAAAGAATACCAGATGAGACTAGCAGCCCAGCAGCCAATGACATCGTGAGCCGTCGTGACACAACGCCCAGGCAAGCCCTTGCCCCAGCCTCGACGGTCTGCTAGGCTGCAACTTCGTGACCTTCAACGACGAGAAGCGTCTTTGAAGAAAACTTCCTTCAACCAATGGCGGGAGCGCATTGCGCCACCGGCCAGTGAAAACGCAACTAGCGGTTGACCCCCTGCTGACCTGCCGCTATATATTGAGTAGATCTTGACAGCACCAACAGTCTGCTCTGATCCACTGCCGTGATCATGCTCGGATGATACCAAGAGAAACGTTGGCCACTAGATTAACTTATATTTTGACCTACTTGTTCATTTACTGTGACAAATAAATAAATTTGTAACCATTATCCCTGAAATTGATTCCTCCTGATGAGTAATACGCGAATACTCGCCAGTTGTAATAGCAGAGAGAAAGCTATTATTAGAAAAATAGAGAAGACTATTTACAAGTTGAATGCAGCTGATGCAGCAATATCTTTCAATAAGACTAATAATAATAATAAACAGTGGTAAAAACAGACATCAGTTTACTCGAGTAAATGCTGAATGAAATCAAGCACACTGAAGGCAAATCAAACAGTTCCGACTGAATCCTGTGCCAATGGAGATTGAACGAGAGATTTAACGATGAAAAAGAAAAGCGGTTTAAATGTTTTCTCACTGTCACAGATTATCCTTTCTTGTTACGGTTACCATGGCAACGCTGACTTAACAGTTTGCAAACAGGTGTTGATTGAATGAATAGCTTTTGTCAAGACAGAGCCTCTGTGTTGTTTATGGTCCTGATTTCGTGATTCATAGATATTGTCAAGTTATTCTTAAGGATTTTGAGCTCAAAGGAGCAGTAAGGTCTGGCCCTCCTCTTTTTTTCTACACCAGTATACTTTATTGTGCCTTGTCTGTCCTGAATTAGTAGGCCGTGGTATTGAATTTCACTCAAATAGACTTATATAAAATAGATTTTGAAGGTGTAGGACGTGTTTAGTGACATATATATATATATATATAATATATATATATATATATATATATATATATATATATATATATATATATATATAGTAACTGGGGGTATTCTCCCCCCACCCCCTTATTCATAAGGTAAGCGTGGACACGAAACGGAAGGCAGACCCACACACCCCATTACTCATAACCTTTCTCTCTCTCTCTCTCTCTCTCGCAATCCCTCTCTCTCTCCTCTCTCCACCTCTTTCTCTCCATTCTAACAGGTAATGAAAATGAGAGAGTTGCGTCATAACATTAACGTTTATTAACAAGAATAAATAAATCAATCAATCAAGCAATCCAGTCTTACAGACTAACTCAAAACAGTACAACATCTAGTCACCAAAAAAGTCTACACCCCTCTGGGAATTCTTTGTCCCTCGGCATTCCAGATCCGTCTGTTTCAAAGATACAGAACACATCCCGGTAAGTACACACAAGTTTAAAGACAAAGTTAATAAAATGGAACATCTTACAAGATATCAAACAGCCATCCCTTTGGCCAAAGCACTTCAACACTTACCCAAACAACCGGACACTAAACACTATAATAAAAAACTCCCCTGGCGAACGCCACGGCATCTTTGCCTGTGACTTGAATCCCTCTTGTCAAAATCCTCCCATAGGCTTGGGTATGACACTTTTAACAGAAAGAGGCGCACACGCACATACGAACACACAGTTCGATAGCGCCTCACGGTTCTAGCTGCATCCAGTTTCACAAAGGCACTTTGAGAAGAGTTCATAAACTGTCGTGCATTGACTTGTCGAACTAAGCATTTTTATCTCAGCCTCCCACCCCCAGAAACTCATTGTCAGCTACTCTCAGGTCGTCACCTCTGCACTGTTCTCCACATTCCATAGGTCACAGGGAACATGGACATATATTATTAATCAAAAACAAAAACCCTAGGCCTTACATATATATATATATATACTATAATATATATATATATGATATAATATATATATATATATATATATATATATATATATATTGCTACTTTCAAAATGCATATATCCCCTCTTAGACTGGTATAAAAATGTTATGTAGAATTTTGGCAACATTTTTTCAGATTCCTAGATAGCTTAGAGATAGGATGTTTTAAAAGTGTGTTCAGTTTTTTGCATAACGTAATGTAAAAGATTATATATAATATAATATAGAATTTAGAAAAAAGAGCGATTTCTTTTCCTTCCATTCAAAACTACAATTGTTTCCCTATTATGTCAGCACTGGTGAGGATTAGAGGAACTCCGAGATCTCCGTTTGCTTTCCTAATCTGTCAACACGTTTGATAAGAGAGCTCGAGCCTTCGTGTTGTTATCAAAACATGTCATTCTTAATTATCGCTCAACCTCCGTTTCGATCGGGTACGTGTCTGTTGAGCAGAATTGTCTCATACGTGTATGTCTTTGTCAAAGCCCCGTGCAGATTACACATTTTGTAAGTAAAGTTCGCATTAAGATTTCGAAGCTTCTGGAGCATTATTGCCAAAAACGTTTTGTGTCATCCACAATCCAGCTTCGGTAAGGGAGAAGTTTTTCTTTCGGGCGTAGATTCTCAAAGCGATCAGATCTCTCTCTCTCTCTCTCTCTCTCTCTCTCTCTCGTCTCTCCATCGCATAGCACTTTTGATCTTGAAGTAGCATAACAATTTCGTACTTATGGAATGGTCACTCGTAATATGTAAATTCCGATTTGATATTTCTTAGAGTTTATTTAGTATTATTTAGTGTTTTTTGTGGAATCTGAACAAACATTGTTTCGTAACGGCGCCTGGTTTTTGTGAAAGTGTAAAACGAGCTGGAGCAAGAAAGAAAGAAATTGGTATACCATAAAGGTAGTGTGTTATATTTTTATTAGTTGCAACTAATAACTGATGGGAACAGTGGTTTGGTAAAAACTAATTAACTGATGGTTACAGTGGTTTGAGAGAAACTATTTACGTTTTTACACATTGCAAATTTTAGTGTTTTGTGTTTGTTTCATTTTTGTGCATTTGTTCATTTTCTTATTGAAGTGTCCCATTTTTATTTTATATTCTGCGTGATTAATGCTTTTTGCAAATTTTGATATTGTCCGCATTTTTCTGTATTTTCATTTGCATTCACAATTTAATTGACTTAGTTATTTTCATTGCTTAATCATTGCACATTTGATTAAATTTAACACTTGGGAGTTAATTTGCATTTGCTTAGAATTCTTTTCAAGTGTTATTATTGTTTAGCACTTGTAAATTAATTTCTAATTTTCAATTATTGCCTAACACTTTTGAATTTCAATAGAATTAATTTTCTTGAATTTTGTGATAAATTAATTTTGATTTAATTTTACTTAATTGATTCAGGAATTCAATTAAACTTTACTTTGTTTTCAAGTAACAGTAATTTTCCCTGATATTGTGAATTTCACTTATATATTTTGAGTTTAATAATAAATTTTTGTATTTTTATAAGTGTTTTCTTTATCTTACACCAGTATATTTGCATTTGATTATATTGATGTTAGGTAGAAACATAGAGTGGTGATTAATCTGCTTTCCTTCATTAACTTGAAGTGACTTAGAACCAGGGAAGTACTTAGACTCTTGAAATCAGGGAAATACTTAGACTTTTAAAGTTGTTGATGGAGTGATGCCCTTTGATTAATTTAGTTACTTACAAGATTACCTCAAACCTGTTTTGATGAACTTAGTCTGATTTTCTGCAATACTGGTAAGTTGTTAAGGGATCACTGTTGCCTTGGAGTATTCAGTCATTTAGTACCTGTGATGAGGATTCAGGTGTCTGGCTTTTGTGAGGTAACAATAAATAAATGGTAAGCGTAGTAACCAGATACTTGGCACTTCGTCACAATATATATATATATATATATATATATATATATATATATATATATATATATATATATGTATATATATATATATATATATATATATATATATATATATATATATATATATATATATCTTTTCTAATGTTGTATTACTAGGCCGATGTCCTTTTACTCACCTGGTCAACAGGTTTTATTGTTTTGTTTTCTCAAGTGGGTTGCAATTGTTAGAACATGGTATTTCCAATTATTTAGAGGCCGATGGAAAGGGCAGCATTATACCATTACCTATTTCAAGCCTTTTTTTAAAAGGCAGACCAGAGAGGCTTCTCATTGCCCGTCAGAAGATGGACTAAATAAGTGTATCATGGAAAACTTAGTCGCTTGTTTATATATAAATACAAATATATATACATATATATATATATATATATATATATATATATATATATATATATATATATATATAGATATATATATATATATATATATATATATATATATATATATATCTATATATATATATATATATATATATATATATATATATATATATATATATATATATATATATATATATTGAGCGTAATTTGCAGGAAAATAACAGAAAAAACGTTATTTATGCCCCTGCGCACGATTTCCAAAAATGGGGATGCCATTTCTTATATAATATACTAATTAATAAATATCAGATATCTTTACTCATGATTTATTATAAACCTTAAAAACCTTTCTGTATAGTCAGTTTGATCACGCCTTCATGCCATGTACTCTCAGGAGTGTGGAATGCTCTCCCGTCTTCTGTAATCCCCAGTCACTGACTGAATCTGTCTGTTCGTAATTTCAAGATTACCAGCATTGAGAAATGGATGTCTCTGTACAATTTTCCAAATGGCCTGTTCATTAATTATAGGTTTTCATATTCTCTCTCTCTCTCTCTCTCTCTCGTCTCTCTCTCTCTCTCTTCTCTCTCTCTCTCTCTCATGAATCAAAATCAAATAAATATTCAATCAAGTAATAAAATCCAAAATAAGAAAGAAACAAATGAAGAGAGGAATAAAGAATATCAGGTAAAAGAAAAAACCAAGCCATCAATGCGATTTGCAGTGATGTCAGCAAAAAATTTCAAAGCCTCAGCTCTAAGATACAACTCAAGAGATAAGAACTGTATTTATGATGCAAGAGGATATTGCAGATACGGAGAAAATTGCAGATTCAGACACAAAAATGAATAATTATGATGAAGGAAGATCAAATATTATGAAAAGTTGGATTTTTTTAATGTCAGAATGTCTGGAAATGAAGAAAAGAACAACATACCAGAACAGGAAAGAGACATGGGAAAATCCTTATTATTACCCATATTAAATGAAGGACAAAAAACACGCAAACCATCATAGTGATGAATGCGCAGGGTTTAGTTACAAGTAACTCTAAAAGAAAAATAGAGTACTTAGAAGAGCTAACCCAAATTGAAAAGAAAATAGATATGATGAATATAAGTGAAACCTGGTATTCCCAAGAGACTGGGAATGATGATCAAATAAAATGGTTCCAAACTTATAGATCAGATAGAAAAAATAGGAATCAAGGGGGGACCGCAATATATGAGAAGGACAAAAAACAAGGAAAATATATGAGAAAATCATTAGTAACTCAGAATGTGAACTAATAGCGGTAGAATTTGAATCTGAAAAATTAATGAACATAGTAATATATAGACCTCCTAATACTAAAGAGTTTGACTTAACAATAAAAATTGGATGATATATGTAGAAATCACAAGGACTGGACTATTTTTTCCTATCTGGAGACTTCAACTTTCCTTTCGTAGACTGGAAAGAACGAATAGGAGATTGTGGTTGTACTTATACATATAAAAAAAGAGAGTAATAGTAGTGCAGAAGATAAGAGGCAATTCGAAAAGCTATTAGAGATGCTACTAGAATACAACATTCAACAAATAAATCACCTTGCCAACAAGAAAGGAAAATACTTTAGACCTAGTATTTGTGAACGAGATGAATTATGTTAAAGAAATAATAGTTTATAATGCGAGTATTTCAGACCTATAAGTCCTAGAATTAAAACAGTCCATTCCAAAGCAAGTGAAAACAGAGATAATGCAAGCAAATAAAAAAGTGGGAAGGATATGGAAAATACAACTTCTACAGTAAAAATATAAAATGGTCAGAAATAAATGAAGATTAAACAAAAAGATTGGATAACATTTTCGTAAGTGATGACATAAGGGTAAATACGGAGATATTATATAAAATATTAGAGAAAATAGTGGATAAATATACCACCAAAGAAGAAAAGTAAACATCAGTCATGCATACCAAGAGACAGAAGGAACTTGTTCCAGAAAATCAGAAAGTGGAAAAAAAGGTCTTGCAAAAGAAAAAAATGCATGGAAAGTTATAGAACTAAAAAGTAAGATAGAAAATGCAGAACAAAAGATTATACAATCAAATGAAAAGGAAAAACGGGACTTGAAGAAAAAAACCCCTAGTAAATATTAAGCAAAACCCCAAACTATTATACTCATACGCGAAAGAGATGAATAAAAGAAGAATAGACATAGGCCCTCTAAGAATTGAAGGGAGATTAACGAATGAAAAAAAGGAAAATTTGCAACATATTGGCAGAACGATATAAGAAAAGAATTCCACCCTAGAATTGATAATGAATATAATGATATAGAAGTAAGGGACGAACATAGTGAATATTTAGCAGACATAGATATTAATGAAGCTGATATTGTGCAGGCTATTAATGAAATTAAAAATGGAGCTGCAGCAGAGCCTGATGGAGTTCCTGCTATTTTGTTAAAGAAACTAGTTCATTCTATCGCAAAGCCACTTGCAATATTATTAAGACAAAGTGTAGATACAGGCAAGATTTATGATGAGCACAAATTAGCATATATTACCCCTACATTCAAAGTGGATCAAGACTAGAGGCAGTAATTATAGGCCTGTGAGTCTAACATCACATATTATGAAAGTGTATGAAAGGGTAATGAAGAAAAATATTATGAAACATTTAATAAAAATAATGTGTTTAATATAGGACAACATGGTTTCGTACCCGGAAAAAGTACCACAAACCCAACTGTTAGTCCACCGTGAGAACATATACAAAAATATGAAAAGCGGAAATGAAACAGATGTGGTTTATCTAGGCTTTGCAAAAGCTTTTGACAAGGTAGACCATAATATGTTAGTGAAGAAAATTAGAAAACATAATATAGTGGATAAAGTAGGAAGATGGTTAAAAGAATTTTTACACAACAGAAAACAGATAGTTATTGCAAACGATGAGAAATCGGATGAAGCTAAGGTAATTTCCGGTGTGCCACAAGGTACGGTGTTAGCTGCATTACTGTTTGTTATTATGATTGAAGACATAGACAGTAATGTTAAGGACTCGGTAGTGAGTAGTTTCGCCGATGACACAAGAATAAATAGAGAAATTACTTGTGATGAAGATAGGAACGCGCTACAAAGAGACCTTAACAAAGTATATGATTGGGCAGAGGTAAATAGGATGGTATTTAACTGTGATAAATTTTGAATCAATAAACTATGGAGACAGAGAAGGAAAGCTATATGCATATAGGGGACCTAATAATGAGACAATCATAAATAAGGAAGCAGTTAAAGACCTTGGTGTGATGATGAATAGGAATATGTTATGCAACGATCAAATAGCAATTCTATTGGCAAAATATAAAGCAAACTTGGGAATGTTGTTACGGCACTTCAAAACAAGAAAAGCTGAACACATGATTATGTTTTATAAAACATATGTTCGTAGTCCACTTGAATATTGCAATATGATATGGTACCCACACTATCAAAAGGATATTGCACAAATAGAGAGTGTACAAAGGTCCTTTACCGCTAGAATAGAAGAAGTTAAGGACCTTGACTACTGGGAAAAGACTACAATCCTTAAAATTATAGTCTAGAAAGGGAGAAAAGAACGCTACATGATAATTCAGGCATGGAAACAGATAGAAGGAATAGCTGAAAATATCATGGAGCTAAAAATATTAGAGAGAGCAAGCAGAGGTAGATTAATAGTGCCCAAAACTATACCAGGAAAAATAAGGAAAGCACACAGGACATTAATCCACTACGCACCAGCATCGATAATGCAGCGTCTATTCAATGCGTTGCCAGCTCATTTGAGGAATATAACAGGAGTGAGCGTAGATGTGTTTAAGAATAAGCTCGACAAATATCTAAACTACATCCCAGACCATCCAAGATTGGAAGATGCAAAATATACCGGAAGATGTACTAGCAACTCTCTGGTAGACATTAGAGGTGCATCACACTGAGGGACCTGGGGCAACCCGAACAAGATGTAAGGTCTGGAAGGTAAGGTAAGGTCTCTCTCTCTCTCTGTTGGAGGTCATATTCAAATCCTCCATACATTATTCACTTTCACTTCTTCCAGACGATACGTATTTTCAATTCATACAGAGAATTGCCAACGAACTCATGCCAGAAGAGACGTTGAATATTCTGTAATTTGAATATTTTCTCATCACTGGTATGGAATCGTGTTTCTGTAAGTGAACAAGATATAAGAATGGGAGATGCTCTACGAGAGAGAGAGAGAGAAGGGTGGGGTTGGGGTAGAGAAAGAGGCCCGTTAAGAAACCATGATAAAAAAGGAGAAATAAAAACGGAAGCAAAGAGAAGCTTAACGAGAGAGGGAGAGAAAAACGTACCCGGTAAAAGAAACGTCATTAAGTGGTGGTAAATTAAACACGAGTGTTGTCTTGTTTTCTTTTAATATTGACTTTCAAGAGGGAATATTATTTTTGTCGTTGCAAATGACGTCCCTTTTCCCAAGTCAATATTGAATGCCAACAGGTGAATTGGAAAGGCAATTACTGCATGTGGCTGTAAGTAATGATTGCGGGCGATAGCTCGAAAATCAATTAAGAAACGTCAATTTAAAAGGTATTTCAGGTTTCGTCTAATGTCTGGTTGCTCTTCTTGCTCTGAAATGTCTCTGTTCATGTTGCTTCGTAGGACATATATGAAACCTTTATGGCAGTTTGTACAGCATATATATATATATATATATATATATACATATATATATATATATATATATATATATATATATATATAATGTATAGTGTTATGAAAACATTTTAGAAAAAACTGATAATTTAACAGTAGGCCAAGGGAGTCCGCGGTAGTGATCAAGTTATCAATGTTCATTCAGGGTACAACTGTGTCATTACAGCGTTAGAAGCGTACGTTGTACTCCGGGATAACCCTCCAGACGTATTAACAACCTCCCTCGTGTCTTAATGAGGAGGATGGGGAGGGGACAATTTAATATCAAAAACACTCGCCAGATATGCCATTGACCCATGACTCTTTCAAAACATTAGAAAAGGGGAATAACCTCAACATGTATCTGTATAAATTATGTGAATTATTCATGGGGAAACACGGAAAAAACATTGGACGGTACATCTGGCGAGTAAAGGAGGTAAACCCCCAAAGCCCTCATTTTGTCACGTTGTTATTAATCACTGACGACCACGTTTGTGTTGATTAAGGATATGTTTGGCATTTGTGATGAAGTTCCGACACGGATTCAAGCAGGGGCGGGGATTGAGAACGCGGGTGGTATGTGTTACAATTGTTTGACTTTGTTTAATAGTCCCACCATCCGCGAGGGACACACTCAGGCCTGTACCGCCCAAACCACTGTCGAATACCCAGAACCCGGCCAATTTAAACAGTTTACTAAAGTTAAAGCTCTGCTGCCAATCTCGCACATGCTTTCCTGGATTTTGAGACGTATAATATTCAACCGAAGACCGGAGAAGACGATCCGAGAATAGTATCTCGGCAGAAAGCTTTCGCTTACTGCTACGTGATCGTTGACGGTAGAACGGGTGGGGGAATATTGTACCCATAGACTAAGTCACGGAGAGAAATGCGTTGATGATTGTTTGCAGAACATGAACCGGACTGGGCGTTATTGCGTGAACGAATGCGTGCGTAGCCTTTACATATGACTCCTGAATCCACCCATAAGTTTTGAAGCGAGCACTCATTGCGAAGGATGTGACGTCGAATTCAAGACTGGAGTCACAAAACTGCGACATCACGCTCATTTTGTGGCACGGGACAATTGTGTGTGCACTGTGTCAACAGTGTAATTTGAATATGCAATTTAAGGAGCCAACTTTAAGAGTGTTTGTACACAATTTGTCATATGACATCGCCCTGGTCTTGAAGGAGGCGGGGGCTCAGCATGATTTTGAAATTCTGAAACGCGAGGGTAGTAAATTTTACTCGTCCGATCGGGCAATCTGAGATTCGTTGGATAGCAACAACGTATAACTACCCTTATGATTATGTGACGGGTTTCAATATCCTGAAACAATATTTCACTTGAAAATTGAAGGAGTTTTGGCCAGTATGTACCCGTAAACCTCATATTAGTTAATGGCGGGGAAATTATATAAAGGCTATAATAGTTGAATGACGCAATTTTGAAGTATAAAGTAAGTTCTAATTTGTGCTACTTTATGTTGTGTAAACGTGTATATATATATTAACTTGATAATAACGTTAAACACCCATCTTAATTCGATGAGCAAAAGCATCTGACACTCCCAATCTTTGGAGAGTAATATTTTCAAGTATGAACCTATCTCTCTCTCTCTCTCTGCGTCTCATCTCTCTCTCTCTCTCTCTCTCTCTCTCTCTCTCAAGATGCTCCACAGTATGGGATTAAGTATAACCAACTGCTCCACCCTTACAATGACTGGCAATTAATGGCCAGTCAATTGAGGGCTGTAATGATCTTAGAAGCTGACCAAGATGAGATAGTGAGGTTTTTCTTCTAGGTCCTTCGAGAAGGGTGACGTAATGGCTTTATCCCAGGTCCGTAACGAAAGATCAATTTCTGGCGATAAAAGCTGATTGCCATAAGATGTGATAGATTGACAGCTTCTACGCTGTATTCTGTAAGAACTGTTCTTTCCGTCACTGCACTGAGTTAATTTATAAGAATTCAAATAATTAAAGAATACCTATTTTTTTATGCTAAGTAGCCTACTTTGTCGTTTTTTTTTTTTACATGAAAGTTATTGGTTAAACTTATTCACGTTATTTCTGGGCTAATATGAAAACCAGTCTGTTCTCAGATTTGTCCATACTATATCTCGATGTAAAATATGACGCCGCTAAAACTACTACCACACACCTGCAATAATCTGGAGGAGAGACAAAGCTTTAACCTCTATGTCAGACCACATGCGTTTTTAAACTTGATTCTAAATTCCTCTTACAGTTTCAACGCCACGGTAACCTCTCTGGGTAGAAATCAGCTTGATTTGAAAGTGGAAAGCGGTTACCTTCAAAGAATTGCACATAAACCTTTCCAGTTCCGGTGATATTGAAGTGAGACTCGTTTATGCGATAGAAATGACGCCCGTACAAGATGTTCAGAGGCGGGACAATTCCTAGGTGAAAACTTCGAGCTGGTAGATTCAAAGCAACATAGTACTATGAATGAGTGAGACTTTAGACTTATTTGAGCCCAGTGATTCTCTCTCTCTCTCTCTCTCTCTCTCTCTCTCTCTCTCTCTCTTGTGGGCAATGTCATTGAAATCTTTCACTGTATTTTTAGAACTGTCGAATCCACACGAGTGCTCTCCTGAGAGAAAAGGAAGCCTTTCTTATAGTTTTCACACGGAGATTTTTCTTCTCTCTCTCTCTCTCTCTCTCTCTCTCTCTCTCTCTCTCTCTCTCTCTTCTTGGCAATATCACTCCAACATTTCAAGTACAGAAAGGAAACCCGTGTGATAGCCTCTCTCTCTCTCTCTCACTCTCTCTCTCATGCCTGTGGTCATGTAAACTGTAGATATTTGATCATCCTCAGTTTTTTTTTTTTTTTTTTAATATCAATTAAGGTCCATTAGACAAGAATGAAAACAATTTTTACGTGATAATTCATAACATAACATCTAAGTATCTCAGCTTTAACCAAAGAACTTATTTTCATAATGGTCATGAACAAGTCACCAAAGACATCTCGACCACTAATTGTATTTTAGGAAAACAATATCTCACACCGCAGACACGTTATGACACTATATTAATTTATTGCTACTCATTACATTTTAGTGACACCATGTCTCTTGAGTGTATCCCTACCGAGCACATGAGACGAACATATTATCCCTACACGTCCGTTATAATACCTTTTCACTTATCTTTCATTGTTCGTTTATGTCTCCTCGTTTTATACACATTCCCTCACTTTCAACTCCAGTTTGTCCTCCCCTCCCCTTTCTATTTCACCATATCCATCTGTGTGTGTGTGTGCTGGCGGACTGGCCAGGTTGCCAGCGTTGCCCGATGGCAATTGGGCCCCTTACACATGGGCCTTTTAAGCCCCTATTACACGTATCCGGTTTCCTACTGCCAACCTGGCCTACGCGCTGTAGGAAAATTCTGGCCTACGGCTAGAGTTTATTACACATATTTGAACGGCCGGTGGCAAGTGGGTGAGTGTGGCACTGTTTGTGGTGGAGAAGTGACATGTCTTCTCTCGACGACAATCTCGTTGCTATTGCTCTAGCGTGCTGTTTGAAGGTGAAAAACAAGAAAAAGTTAGATTTGGTCCAAACATTGGCTGCGTAAACGACAAAAATACTCTCATGTTAACTTAATGAAGGAACTAGCACTAGAAAAAGGTGACTGGTTTAACTACATGCAAATGGATCATGACACATATATTTGGAACTCTTAAGTCAGGTATCACCTTTAATAGAAAAAAAAGGACACTTGCATGAGAGAAGCAATTAGTCCACATGAGCGTCTTTCAGCCACTGAGATTTCTTGCTACAGGAAGAACATATAGCGATCTAAAGTTTACAACAATTATATCGCAGCCTTCTCTCAGTGCAATAATCCCAGAAACATGTGCAGCAATCTACAAATGTTTAGGCTCAAATACTGAAGGTAAGTTTATTTTGCACAAATAATAATACTTTCTCATTTTAGTATGAAACATTCATACCAGGTTTAATTTAAAAAAATAAAGAAGTTTCAAACTTTATTCCAGAGTATCCAAGGTTCATAAATGTACGGTGCAGCCTCAGACTGATGTCATACCATACGGTGAGCAATTACACGCTACGTCCTCAGTCGTGACGTACGACGGCCGTACGGCCAAACTTTAGTACTGGCGAAAGTTCATCCGGCCGGCTGTGGGTGAGCGTTCATACGGCCAATTTGCTATCACACACTCCGGCTTGAACATATGCTAGCGTCGCGACCGACGGCGCCGTAGGAAACCGGATATGTGTAATAGGGGCTTAATTACACATAAGACCATGGAAAATTTCAATACTGACAAATTCCTTTCTAAATGTAAGGTTATATATATATATATATATATATATATATATATATATATATATATATATATATATATATATATATATATATATATATATGTTTAAGGCCTAGGGTTTTGATTAATAATATATTATCCATGCGTTCCTCTGTGACCTATGGAATGTGGAGAACAGTGCAGAGGTGACGACCTGAGAGTAGCTGATCAATGAGTTTCTGGGGTGGCGTGAGATAAAAAGTGCTTAGTTCGACGAGTCAATGCACGACAGTTTATGAACTCTTCTCAAAGCCTTTGCGAAACTGGATGCAGCTAGAACCGCGAGGCGCTAGCGAACTGTGTGTTCGTATGTGCGTGTGTGCCTCTTCCCTTTAATAGGTTCATACCCAAGCCTATGGGAGGGATTTTGACAGAGGGCTTCAAGTCACAGGCAAGATGCCGTGGCATTCGCCGGGGGGAGTTTTTTTTATTAAGTGTTTTAAGTGTCCGGTTGTCTGGGTAAGTGTTCAGGTGCTTTAGCCAAAAGGGATGGCTTGTTTGATGTCTTGTAAGATGTTCCATTTTATTAACTTTGTCTTTGAACTTGTGTGTACTTACCGGGATGTGTTCTGTATCTTTGAAACAGACGGATCTGGATTTCGGGGGGACAAAGAGTTCCCTGAGGGGGCGTAGACTTTTTTGGTGACTTGACATTGTACTGTTTTTGAGTTAGTCTGTAAGACAGGATTACTTGGTTAATTGATTTATTTATTCTTGTTAATAAACGTTAATGTTATGATGCAACTCTCTCATTTTCACTACCTGTTAGAATGGAGAGAGAGAGAGAGAGAGAGAGGATTGCCGAGAGACCTTACCTTACCTTACAGACCTTACATCTTGTTCGGGTTGCCCCAGGTCCCTCAGTGTGAGGCACCTCTAATGTCTACCAGAGAGTTGCTAGTACATCTTCCCGGTATATTTTTGCATCTTCCAATCTTGGATAGTCTGGGATGCAGTTTAGATATTTGTCGAGCTTATTCTTAAACACATCTACGCTCACTCCTGATATATTCCTCAGATGAGCTGGCAACGCATTGAATAGACGCTGCATTATCGATGCTGGTGCGTAGTGGATTAATGCCCTCCTGTGCTTTCCTTATTTTTCCCTGGTATAGGTTGGGGGGGGGGGGGGCACTATTAATCTACCTCTGCTTGCTCTTTCTGATATTTTTAGGTTCCATGATTATTTTCTGCTATTCCTTCTATCTGTTTCCATGCTGAATTATCATGTAGCGTTCTCTTATTCTCCTTTCTAGACTATATAATTTTAAGAATTGTAGTCTTTCCCAGTAGTCTAGGTCCTTAACTTCTTCTATTCTAGCTGTAAAGGACCTTTGTACACTCTCTATTTGTGCAATATCCTTTTGATAGTGTGGGTACCATATCATATTGCAATATTCAAGTGGACTACGAACATATGTTTTATAAAGCATAATCTGTGTTCAGCTTTTCTTGTTTTGAAGTGCCGTAACAACATTCCCATTTTTGCTTTACATTTTGCCAACAGAGTTGCTATTTGATCATTGCAAAACATGTTCCTATTCATCATCACACCAAGGTCTTTAACTGCTTCCTTATTTGTGATGGTCTCATTATTAGGTCCCTTATATGCATATAGCTTTCTTTCTCTGTCTCCATAATTTTTATTGATTCAAATTTATCAGAGTTAAATACCATCCTATTACCTCTGCCCAATCATATACTTTGTTAAGGTCTCTTTGTAGAGCGTTTCCTATCTTCATCACAAGTAATTTCTCTACTTATTCTTGTCATCTGCGAAACTACTCACCTAACCGAATCCTTCACATTATTGTCTATGTCTTCAATCATAATAACAAACAGTATTGCAGCTAACACCGTACCTTGCGGCACACCGGATATTACCTTGACTTCATCCGATTTCTCGTCGTTTGCAATAACTATCTGTTTTCTGTTGTGTAAAAATTCTTTTAACCATCTTCCTACTTTATCCACGATATTGTGTTTTCTAATTTTCTTCGCTAATATATTATGGTCTACTTTATCAAAAGCTTTGCAAAGTCTAAATAACCACATCTGTTTTCATTTCCGCTTTTCATATTTTTGAATATGTTCTCACGGTGGACTAACCACTTGGGTTTGTGTACTTTTTCCGGGTACGAAACCATGTTGTCCTTTATTAAACAAATTATTTTTTATTAAATGTTTCATAATATTTTTCTTCATTACCCTTTCATACACTTTCATAATATGTGATGTTAGACTCACAGGCCTATAATTACTTGCCTCTAGTCTTGATCCACTTTTGAAAGTAGGGGTAAGATATGCTATTTGTGCTCCTCATAAATCTTGCCTGTATCTACACTTTGTCTTAATAATATTGCAAGTGGCTTTGCGATAGAATGAACTACTTTCTTTAACAAAATAGCAGGAATTCCATCAAAAGAGAGAGAGAGAGAGAGAGATTGTCGGTGCGAGAGAGAGAGAGAGAGGCTGTGTATGTAATGGGGTGTGTGGATCCGCCTTCCGTTTCGTGTCCACGCTTACCTTATGAATAACGGGGGAAGAATCTCCCCCCAGTTACATATATATATATATATATATATATATATATATATATATATATATATATATATATATATAGCGACTTATGACTAGTTGGGCTCCAAGAGCCCCTGGCTTAGTATATTACTGTTATTGTCCCTCCCCCCACAACAGATGCGATTTGCGTGACAGTGAGGGAAAGTAAAGATTTATTTGTCATTAGTATATGCAGCATGGTAAGTGAAATCATTTTGTGAAATATATGTTTCTATATATCAATAGGAAATATCTTCAAACTCGAATATATATATATATATATATATATATATATATATATATATATATATATATATATATATATTTATATATGTATATATGTGTGTGTATACTTTATATGCAGCTTTCTCTTTCAAAGAGCTGGGTAAACATTCCTTTTAATCAGTCAAATCTCTCTCTCTCTCTCTCTCTCTCTCTCACGGTGTTGTGTGTGTATGTGTGATATATATATATATATATATATATATATATATATATATATATATATATGTATGTATGTATGTATGAGAGAGAGAAGAGAACAACTCACAAGTATCGTTCAGCACGGTACAGGTACGGAGCACGATCAGTCACTGTTGTGAAGATTAAAAAATATCACGATTTTAGTTAGGGTCACTTAGGTTGCCATCTCTTGATATCTTTTACTTTATATAAGTTAACTAAGTTTATATTACGCATATTAATACACGCATTGACACACGGGGACGATCCCTTATCTAAAGTGCATTGTGGGCATTGAAAAGGACTATTCCTTGCAGCAACTGTGCAGTGGTAGGACTGCAGCGGCTCAACACGCCTCAGCCGTCCTCCACGGACACAGTCAGTTCTGTAGCAGTACAGTAATGTATTTGACTAGTGACTGAAGTGTTATTACCTTGACTGACTTCCTTAAGAAGTGAGTTGCACTGATTTGGTAACCTGTCCTTTTGGTCTATCAGCATCTGATAGATCTTGCGAAGATGATGAAAAAATGTCAAGGAAAGGAAAATTCAAAATTATAATGTGATCAGCAATCCTTACTGTACTACGGTCTGTTGCAAAATAAGTGCAATGTTGATATTGAACCATGACGTAGCTATAAGCTTCCAGGGCCTAAGCACATATTTCTTATTTCGCTGAATAAAAGGAGAGAAGAAGTATTGAAGCAGAGAAGTATTGTTATGAGAATTATAGATATCAATAAAGATGTTCAGCAAACAAGCACTTCCTTTTCGAGGTAACGAAATGAATCGGCCTACACTTTAGATAACGATGTTTTGAATCATGGTAAATTTTTTAGCTATGGTGTAGTTAATGGGAAAATATGACAGTAATATGGCAGCTCATGTTTTTTCGGTGCAAATTAAGTCTGAGCAGAGAATGAAACGATTAGAACAACAAGGAAAGGTTCACAGTAAAGATCGTAGTGGACTTGTTACATACCTGAGTAAAACAACTAAAAACTATTTAATCAACATTATGAAAAATATGATTTAAGAAAAAATTGGGCAAGAAGTTAATCAACAAAATACTATTCTATACAGGTCGATTCAACGCAAGATATTTCATCCATTGATCGGTTTAGTATTATAATTCGATATGAGCTTAAAGGTAATATCTATGAGCGACTACTTTCAGTTGTACCGAGTAATGATGGAACAGGACAGGGACTTTTCGATCTATTAATCAAAACGTTACAACGTCATAAAATTGGCCCAGAAAAATGCGTATCTGATAGCACAGATGGCTCTGCAAACTACCATGGGCAGTACAACTTTTTACAAAGTAGAATTGCTGTTGTGGCAGATCAACATGTTTCATGTATGGTGGTATGCCCATGTTTAGAATCTAGTGATACTGAGACTACAAAATGTTGTGTGCCTGCAGTTTCCTTTTTCAATTTGCTTCAGAATTTAGCTACATTTGTGAAAGCATCATACCAGCGAATGGCTGTATGGATAGAAGTGGTAGGAAACACTCTGGGACAGAAAAAAAATGAAACGATTAAAAGCTAATAGGTGAGACTAGATGGTCAGGGATATCAAATGCAGTCAACAACTGTATTTAGATGCTTGATGATGCTTCTGTGATTATTTGTGTGGATTTATTGGTATGCTACAATGATTCAAGAATCAGACAAGTTTGATTGCAAAAACAAAGTATAAAGCATTTTTCTTCAAAGTCTTGAAAAGTTTGAAACCATATTGACTGCATTTACTTATTTGTATATATTTGAAACTACAGCCCCTTTATCAAATACCTGCATACCAATGGATTAGATATGTTTACTGCATGGAGTTTGGTAGATACAGCTACAACAAAGTTGAAGGAACAGACAAGAACATTTTGATAATATCCACAGCAAGGCTTTTGAATTTGTAATATTAAATGTAATGAGGAAATTTCGCAGATGAATTTGATGAACAGATAACATTTCAATTGATGCTTTGGAAAATGCATTGCCAGTTAAGAGAAAGAAGAAGATAAAAACTATTAGATGAACTTGCTAGTGATGAAGGAAGCTCCTCAGATCCCCTGGTTAGTTTTAGAATAATGTGTTTAATTTAATAATGGATCGTATTGTTCAGTCACTGGAATCCCGCTTTGTACACACAAACAGTTGTATAAAGATTTATCTTGCTTTGGACTCTACAAATTTTAAAACAATTGCTGAGAAAAAAATGTCATAAAGATGAAGAATTGAGAGGAATTATCAAGTTGTTTCCACAAATCATCAGAGATCAAGTAAAATTGGAACTGTTTTCTTTTGCTTCAATCTTTGATGTTTTAAAGTTAGTTGCTTCATGAGGTGAAAATGTGGGCAGCAGTTGCACCAACAGTAAAATGTACAACTACTTTGCCCATCTTGTATACTGAAAATTCTAGCTTCCACAGACTTCATGACAAGGCATATGATAACCTTTATGAACTAATATAATTTGCACATTATCTGTTACCCATGTAAAGTGCGAGAGGGCATTTTCAAAACTGAAGATTATAAAGACAAGGTAAGAAATTCATGTCTGAGGAAAACTTGGAATCTTACATGTTACATCCATTGAAAAGGAAATGTTAGATGAGCTGGATAATGAAGTAACTATTAACAGTTTTTCACAATCCTAATATAGTGGACTGCATGTAATAGGTGTTTGTAGTTTTTAGCTGTCTATATACATATTGTGTAGTACATGTATGCTTAGAGATATCCGGAAATAACTATTATTCAAAATAAAAGTTTTGATAAATTGGTATTATGCATGTTATACTCTGTATTGAAAGTATAACTTAGTATACTTTATTTTTGTGTATTTCACAATGATGAAAGTAAGTAATCAAAAACATATCAAATCTAGTCTTTTGATGGGCTTTAGACTAAATAAAGGGGAGGTAGGTGATAAAATTTGACATATGTATGATCAATGATAAATGCTATATATGTCTTAAATTATTTGAAAGAAAACTTAAGTAGAAAACGTATAAAGAATGCAGGCTATATGTATCTTCTTGATTTTCTTTACAGGTTTATTGGATTACATTTTTAGTTTGCAAACATTTCAAAATAACACTACTTTACATGTCATTAAACTTTTGGTTAGAAATTCAACTAAGCAATTATGTATCTATATTTTGGTATTACTTTAGGGGCAGTATTTCTAGGTGATTTACACTTATTAGTAAAAATAAACGTTTCCAATAATTTGTCTTCTGTGTTTCCACATGTGGCATTTTCAAATATTTTTATGTATTTGTTATGTGAACTCTATTATAGTATTATGGCTGAGGGTTGGAGTGGGCCCCCTCTTTTGTCACCTGGCAACCACAATTTTTAGACCCAGTCCGCCACTGTGTGTGTGTGTGTGTGTGTGTGAGGCTCGTATCCGGATGCCATCGCTCATTCCCACAAATCATCGGCCTAGAAGCGTTAAAATCGGCTTTTTCAAGTCCCGGTGATTTTCTGTGAGATTCTTAGATTCTTCACAAATATACGGAATAATTCTTCTTGGATGGGTGGTGGAATGCCGCCCTTTCCCGTGGTAGAACGCGTCAGTCTGAAGTTTGATAACCCGACATCAGAATTATAAAAAAAAAAAAAAAAAATATTAGGAATGCAATTAAAGACATCCTTTGATTGATAGTTGGATGTATTTTGTGATATTCCTTAGGTAAAAATTCCCTGAATAAATTCGTGGGATATGTGGTGGATATTTATTAAATCCAAATTTAAGGCGTTTTATGCAGACGTACATAGCAATATAAACACACAGAACACAAACATATATATACAATATATATATATATATATATATATATATATATATATATATTATATATATATATATATATCTATATACATGTATATAGATATATATAACTTTTGATCTTGAAGTAGCATAACAATTTCGTACTTATGGAATGGTCACTCGTAATATGTAAATTTCCGATTTGATATTTCTTAGAGTTTATTTAGTATTATTTAGTGTTTTTTGTGGAATCTGAACAAACATTGTTTCGTAACGGCGCCTGGTTTTGTGAAAGTGTAAAACGAGCTGGAGCAAGAAAGAAAGAAATTGGTATACCATAAAGGTAGTGTGTTATATTTTTATTAGTTGCAACTAATAACTGATGGGAACAGTGGTTTGGTAAAAACTAATTAACTGATGGTTACAGTGGTTTGAGAGAAACTATTTACGTTTTTACACTTTGTAAATTTTAGTGTTTTGTGTTTGTTTCA
>NC_061105.1:42011839-42026839 GCF_015104395.2 Macrobrachium nipponense | reverse complement strand
CAAAAAACAAGGAAAAATATATGAGAAATATAGTAACTCAGAATGTGAACTAATAGCGGTATAGAATTTGAATCTGAAAAATTAATGAACGATAGTAATATATAGAATTCCTCCTAATACTAAAGAGTTTGACTTAATAATAGAAAAATTGGATGATAATATGTAGAAATCACAAGGAGGCTGGACTATTTTCCTATCTGCAGACTTCAACTTTCCTTTCGTTAGACTGGAAGAACGAATAGGAGATTGTGGTTGTACTTATACATATAAAAAAAGAGAGTAAATCAGTAGTGCAGAAGATAAGAGGCAATTCGAAAAGCTATTAGATATGCTACTAGAATACAACATTCAACAAATAAATCACCTGCCAACAAGAAAGGAAAATACTTTAGACCTAGTATTTGTGAACGAGATGAATTATGTTAAAGAAATAATAGTTTATAATGCGAGTATTTCAGACCATAATGTCATAGAATTAACAGTCCATTCCAAAGCAAGTGAAAACAGAGATAAGCAAGAAATAAAAAAGTGGGAAGGATATGGAAAATACAACTTCTACAGTAAAAATATAAAATGGTCAGAAATAAATGAAGAATTAAACAAAGATTGGGATAACATTTTCGTAAGTGATGACATAAGGGTAAATACGGAGATATTATATAAAATATTAGAGAAAATAGGGTGGATAAATATATACCAAAGAAGAAAAGTAAACATCAGTCATGCATACCAAGAGACAGAAGGAACTTGTTCCAGAAAAATCAGAAAGTGGAAAAAAGGTCTTGCAAAAGAAAAAAATGCATGGAAAGTTATAGAACTAAAAAGTAAGATAGAAAATGCAGAACAAAAGATTATACAATCAAATGAAAAGGAAAAACGGGACTTGGAAGAAAAAACCCTAGTAAATATTAAGCAAAACCCCAAACTATTATACTCATACGCGAAAGAGATGAATAAAAGAAGAATAGACATAGGCCCTCTAAGAATTGAAGGGAGATTAACGAATGAAAAAAAGGAAATTTGCAACATATTGGCAGAACGATATAAGAAAGAATTCACCCCTCGAATTGATAATGAATATAATGATATAGAAGTAAGGGACGAACATAGTGAATATTTAGCAGACATAGATATTAATGAAGCTGATATTGTGCAGGCTATTAATGAAATTAAAAATGGAGCTGCAGTCAGAGCCTGATGGAGTTCCTGCTATTTTGTTAAGAAACTAGTTCATTCTATCGCAAAGCCACTTGCAATATTATTAAGACAAAGTGTAGATACAGGCAAGATTTATGATGAGCACAAATTAGCATATATTACCCCTACATTCAAAAGTGGATCAAGACTAGAGGCAAGTAATTATAGGCCTGTGAGTCTAAACATCACATATTATGAAAGTGTATGAAAGGGTAATGAAGAAAAATATTATGAAACATTTAATAAAAAATAATGTGTTTTAATATAGGACAACATGGTTTTCGTACCCGGAAAAAAAAGTACACAAACCCAACTGTTAGTCCACCGTGAGAACATATACAAAAATATGAAAAGCGGAAATGAAACAGATGTGGTTTATCTAGGCTTTGCAAAAGCTTTTGACAAGGTAGACCATAATATGTTAGTGAAGAAAATTAGAAAACATAATATAGTGGATAAAGTAGGAAGATGGTTAAAAGAATTTTTACACAACAGAAAACAGATAGTTATTGCAAACGATGAGAAATCGGATGAAGCTAAGGTAATTTCCGGTGTGCCACAAGGTACGGTGTTAGCTGCATTACTGTTTGTTATTATGATTGAAGACATAGACAGTAATGTTAAGACTCGGTAGTGAGTAGTTTTCGCCGATGACACAAGAATAAATAGAGAAATTACTTGTGATGAAGATAGGGAACGCGCTACAAAGAGACCTTAACAAGTATATGATTGGGCAGAGGTAAATAGGATGGTATTTAACTCTGATAAATTTGAATCAATAAACTATGGAGAACAGAGAAGAAAGCTATAATGCATATAGGGGACCTAATAATGAGACAATCATAAATAAGGAAGCAGTTAAAGACCTTGGTGTGATGATGAATAGGAATATGTTATGCAACGATCAAATAGCAATTCTATTGGCAAAATATAAAGCAAACTTGGGAATGTTGTTACGGCACTTCAAACAAGAAAAGCTGAACACAATGATTATGTTTTATAAAACATATGTTTCGTAGTCCACTTGAATATTGCAATATGATATGGTACCCACACTATCAAAAGGATATTGCAACAAATAGAGAGTGTACAAAGGTCCTTGTACCGCTAGAATAGAAGAAGTTAAGGACCTTGACTACTGGGAAAGACTACAATCCTTAAAATTATAGTCTAGAAAGGAGAAAAGAACGCTACATGATAATTCAGGCATGGAAACAGATAGAAGGAATAGCTGAAAATATCATGGAGCTAAAAATATTAGAGAGAGCAAGCAGAGGTAGATTAATAGTGCCCAAAACTATACCAGGAAAAATAAGGAAAGCACACAGGGCATTAATCCACTACGCACCAGCATCGATAATGCAGCGTCTATTCAATGCGTTGCCAGCTCATTTGTTTGAGGAATATAACAGGAGTGAGCGTAGATGTGTTTAAGAATAAGCTCGACAAATATCTAAACTACATCCCAGACCATCCAAGATTGGAAGATGCAAAAATATACCGGAAGATGTACTAGCAACTCTCTGGTAGACATTAGAGGTGCATCACACTGAGGGACCTGGGGCAACCCGAACAAGATGTAAGGTCTGGAAGGTAAGGTAAGGTCTCTCTCTCTCTCTGTTGGAGGTCATATTCAAATCCTCCATACATTATTCACTTTCACTTCTTCCAGACGATACGTATTTTCAATTCATACAGAGAATTGCCAACGAACTCATTGCCAGAAGAGACTTTGAATATTCTGTAATTTGAATATTTTCTCATCACTGGTATGGAATCGTGTTCCTGTAATGAACAAGATATAAGAATGGGAGATGCTCTACGAGAGAGAGAGAGAGAAAGGAGGGGTTGGGGTAGAGAAAGAGGCCCGTTAAGAAACCATGATAAAAAAGGAGAAATAAAAACGGAAGCAAAGAGAAGCTTAACGAGAGAGGGAGAGAAAACGTACCCGGTAAAAGAAACGTCATTAAGTGGTGGTAAATTAAACACGAGTGTTGTCTTGTTTTCTTTTAATATTGACTTTCAAGAGGGAATATTATTTTGTCGTTGCAAATGACGTCCCTTTTCCCAAGTCAATATTGAATGCCAACAGGTGAATTGGAAAGGCAATTACTGCATGTGGCTGTAAGTAATGATTGCGGGCGATAGCTCGAAAATCAATTAAGAAACCGTCATTAAAAGGTATTCAGGTTTCGTCTAAGTCTTGGTTGCTCTTCTTGCTCTGAAATGTCTCTGTTCATGTTGCTTCGTAGGACATATATGAAACCTTTATGGCAGTTTGTACAGCATATATATATATATATATATATTATATATATATACTATATATATATATATATATATATATATATATATATAATGTATAGTGTTTATGAAAACATTTTAGAAAAACTGATAATTTAACAGTAGGCCAAGGGAGTCCGCGGTAGTGATCAAGTTATCAATGTTCATTCAGGGTACAACTGTGTCATTACAGCGTTAGAAGCGTTACGTTGTACTCCGGGATAACCCTCCAGACGTATTAACAACCTCCCTGTGTCTTAATGAGGAGGATGGGTAGGGGACAATTTAATATCAAACACTCGCCAGATATGCCATTGACCCATGACTCTTTCAAAACATTAGAAAAGGGGAATAACCTCAACATGTATCTGTATAAATTATGTGAATTATTCATGGGGAAACAACGGAAAAAACATTGGACGTACATCTGGCGAGTAAAGGAGGTAACCCCCAAAGCCCTCATTTTGTCACGTTGTTATTAATCACTGACGACCACGTTGTGTTGATTAAGGATATGTTGGCATTTGTGATGAAGTTCCGACACGGATTCAAGCAGGGGCGGGGATTGAGAACGCGGGTGGTATGTGTTACAATTGTTTGACTTTGTTTAATAGTCCCACCATCCGCAAGGGAGGGCACACTCAGGCCTGTACCGCCCAAACCACTGTCGAATACCCAGAACCCGGCCAATTTAACAGTTTACTAAGTTAAGCTCTGCTGCCAATCTCGCACATGGCTTTCCTGGATTTTGAGGCGATATATTCAACCGAAGACCGGAGAAGACGATCCGAGAATAGTATCTCGGCAGAAAGCTTTCGCTTACTGCTACGTGATCGTTGACGGTAGAACGGGGGAATATTGTACCCATAGACTAAGTCACGGAGAGAAATGCGTTGATGATTGTTTGCAGACATGAACCGGACTAGGGCGTTATTGCGTGAACGAATGCGTGCGTATCCTTTACATATGACTCCTGAATCCCATAAGTTTGAAGCGAGCACTCCATTGGGCGAAGGATGTGACGTCGAATTCAAGACTGGAGTCACAAAACTGCGACATCACGCTCCATTTTGTTGGCACGGGACAATTTGTGTGTGCACTGTGTCAACAGTGTAATTTGAATATGCAATTTAAGGAGCCAACTTTAAGAGTGTTTGTACACAATTTGTCATATGACATCGCCCTGGTCTTGAAGGAGGCGGGGGCTCAGCATGATTTTGAAATTCTGAAACGCGAGGGTAGTAAATTTTACTCGTCCAGATCGGGCAATCTGAGATTCGTGGATAGCAACAACGTACTACCCTTATGATTATGTGACGGGTTTCAATATCCTGAAACAATATTTCACTTGAAAATTGAAGGAGTTTTGGCCAGTATGTACCCGTAAACCTCATATTAGTTAATGGCGGGGAAATTATATAAAGGCTATAATAGTTGAATGACGCAATTTTGAAGTATTAAAGTAAGTTCTAATTTGTGCTACTTTATGTTGTGTAAACGTGTATATATATATTAACTTGATAATAACGTTAAACACCCATCTTAATTCGATGAGCAAAAGCATCTGACACTCCCAAATCTTTGGAGAGTAATATTTTCAAGTATGAACCTATCTCTCCTCTCTCTCTCTCTCTCTCTCTCTCTCTCTCGTCTCTCTCTCTCTCTCAAGATGCTCCACAAGTAATGGGATTAAGTATACCAACTGCTCCACCCTTACAATGACTGGCAATTAATGGCCAGTCAATTGAGGGCTGTAATGATCTTAGAAGCTGACCAAGATGAGATAGTGAGGTTTTTCTTCTAGGTCCTTCGAGAAGGGTGACGTAATGGCTTTATCCCAGGTCCGTAACGAAAGATCAATTTCTGGCGATAAAAGCTGATTGCCATAAGATGTGATAGATTGACAGCTTCTACGCTGTATTCTGTAAGAACTGTTCTTTCCGTCACTGTACTGAGTTAATTTATAAGAATTCAAATAATTAAAGAATACCTATTTTTTTATGCTAAGTAGCCTACTTTGTCGTTTTTTTTTTACATGAAAGTTATTGGTTAAACTTATTCACGTTATTTCTGGGCTAATATGAAAACCAGTCTGTTCTCAGATTTGTCCATACTATATCTCGATGTAAAATATGACGCCGCTAAAACTACTACCACACCTGCAATAATCTGGAGGAGAGACAAAGCATTTAACCTCTATGTCAGACCACATGCGTTTTTAAACTTGATTCTAGATTCCTCTTACAGTTTCAACGCCACGGTAACCTCTCTGGGTAGAAATCAGCTTGATTTGAAAGTGGAAAGCGGTTACCTTCAAAGAATTGTCACATACCTTTTCCAGTTCCGGTGATATTGAAGTGGAGACTCGTTTATGCGATAGAAATGACGCCCGTAAAAGATGTTCAGAGGCGGGACAATTCCTAGGTGAAAACTTCGAGCTGGTAGATTCAAAGCAACATAGTACTATGAATGAGATGAGACTTTAGACTTATTTGAGCCCAGTGATTCTCTCTCTCTCTCTCTCTCTCATCTCTCTCTCTCTCTTAAGTCTTTGAAATCGTTCACTGTATTTTTAGAACTGTCGAATCCACACGAGTGCTCTCCTGAGACAAAAGGAAGCCTTTCTTATAGTTTTTCACAGCGGAGATTTTTTTCTTCTCTCTCTCTCTCTCTCTCTCTCTCTCGCTCTCTCTCTCTCTCTCTCTTCTTGGCAATATCACTCCAACATTTTCAAGTACAGAAAGGAAACCCGTGTGATAGCCTCTCTCTCTCTCTCTCTCTCACTCTCTCTCTCATGCCTGTGGTCATGTAAACTGTAGCTATTGATCATCCTCAGTTTTTTTTTTTTTTTTTTTAATATCAATTAAGGTCCATTAGACAAGAATGAAAACAATTTTTACGTGATAATTCATAACATAACATCTAAGTATCTCAGCTTTAACCAAGACTTATTTTCATAATGGTCATGAACAAGTCACCAAAGACATCTCGACCACTAATTGTATTTTAGGAAAACAATATCTCACACCGCAGACACGTTATGACACTATATTAATTTATTGCTACGTCATTACATTTTAGTGACACCATGTCTCTTGAGTGTATCCCTACCGAGCAGATGAGACGAAGATATTATCCCTACGTCCGTTATAATACCTTTTCACTTATCTTTCATTGTTCGTTTATGTCTCCTCGTTTTATACACATTCCCTCACTTTCAACTCCAGTTTGTCCTCCCCTAGTTTCTCACCATATCCATCTGTGTGTGTGTGTGTGGCTGGCGGACTGGCCAGGTTGCCAGCTTGCCCGATGGCAATTGGGCCCCTTACACATGGGCCTTTTTAAGCCCCTATTACACGTATCCGTTTCCTACTGCCAACCTGGCCTACGGCGCTGTAGGAAAATTCTGGCCTACGGCTAGAGTTACACGTATTTGAACGGCCGGTGGCAAGTGTGAGTGTGGCACTGTTTGTGGTGGAGAAAGAGACATGTCTTCTCTCGACGACAATCTCGTTGCTATTGCTCTAGCGTGCTGTTTGAAGGTGAAAACAAGAAAAAGTTAGATTTGGTCCAAACATTGGCTGCGTAAACGACAAAAATACTCTCATGTTAACTTAATGAAGGAACCAGCACTAGAAAAAGGTGACTGGTTTAACTACATGCAAATGGATCATGACACATATATTTGGAACTCTTAAGTCAGGTATCACCTTTAATAGAAAAAAAGGACACTTGCATGAGAGAAGCAATTAGTCCACATGAGCGTCTTTCAGCCACTGAGATTTCTTGCTACAGGAAGAACATATAGCGATCTAAAGTTTACACAATTATATCGCAGCCTTCTCTCAGTGCAATAATCCCAGAAACATGTTGCAGCAATCTACAAAATGTTTAGGCTCAAAATATCTGAAGGTAAGTTTTATTTTGCACAAATAACTAATTTCTCATTTTAGTATGAAACATTCATACCAGGTTATTTAAAAAAATAAAGAGTTTCAAACTTTATTCCAGAGTAATCAAGGTTCATAAATGTACAGGTGCAGCCTCAGACTGATGTCATACCATACGGTGAGCAATTACACGCTACGTCCTCAGTCGTGACGTACGACGGCCGTACGGCCAACTTTAGTACTGGCGAAAGTTCATCCGGCCGGCTGTGGGTGAGCGTTCATACGGCCAATTTTCTATCACACACTCCGGCTTGAACATATGCTAGCGTCGCGACCGACGGCGCCGTAGGAAACCGGATATGTGTAATAGGGGCTTAATTACACATAACTACCATGGAAAATTTCAATACTGAACAAATTCCTTTCTAAATGTAAGGTATATATATATATATATATATATATATATATATATATATATATATATATATTATATATATATATGTAAGGCCTAGGGTTTTGATTTTAATAATATATTATCATGCGTTTCTCTGTGACCTATGGAATGTGGAGAACAGTGCAGAGGTGACGACTGACCTGAGTAGCTGATCAATGAGTTTTCTGGGGGTGGGCGTGAGATAAAGTGCTTAGTTCGAACGAGTCAATGCACGACAGTTTATGAACTCTTCTCAAGTGCCTTTGCGAAACTGGATGCAGCTAGAACCGCGATAGGCGCTAGCGAACTGTGTGTTCGTATGTGCGTGTGTGCCTCTTCCCTTTAATAGGTTCATACCAAGCCTATGGGAGGGATTTTGACAGAGGGCTTCAAGTCACAGGCAAGATGCCGTGGCATTCGCCGGGGGAGTTTTTTTTAGGGTGTTTTTTTTTATTAAGTGTTTAAGTGTCCGGTTGTCCTGGGTAGTGTTCAGGTGCTTTAGCCAAAGGGATGCTTGTTTGATGTCTTGTAAGATGTTCCATTTTATTAACTTTGTCTTTGAACTTGTGTGTACTTACCGGGATGTGTTCTGTATCTTTGAAACAGACGGATCTGGATTTCGGGGGGACAAAGAGTTCCCTGAGGGGCGTAGTACTTTTTTGGTGACTTGACATTGTACTGTTTTTGAGTTAGTCTGTAAGACAGGATTACTTGGTTAATTGATTTATTTATTCTTGTTAATAAACGTTAATGTTATGATGCAACTCTCTCATTTTCACTACCTGTTAGAATGGAGAGAGAGAGAGAGAGAGAGAGATTGCCGAGAGACCTTACCTTACCTTACAGACCTTACATCTTGTTCAGGTTGCCCCAGGTCCCTCAGTGTGAGGCACCTCTAATGTCTACCAGAGAGTTGCTAGTACATCTTCCGGTATATTTTGCATCTTCCAATCTTGGATATCTGGGATGCAGTTTAGATATTGTCGAGCTTATTCTTAAACATCTACGCTCACTCCTGATATATTCCTCAGATGAGCTGGCAACGCATTGAATAATACGCTGCATTATCGATGCTGTGCGTAGTGGATTTAATGTCCTGTGTGCTTTCCTTATTTTTCCCTGGTATAGTTTGTTTTGGGCACTATTAATCTACCTCTGCTTGCTCTTTCTGATAGTTTTTTAGTTCCATGATATTTTCTGCTATTCCTTCTTTATCTGTTTTCCCATGCCTGAATTATCATGTAGCGTTCTCTAACTCCTTTTAGACTATATAATTTTAAGAATTGTAGTCTTTCCCAGTAGTCTAGGTCCTTAACTTCTTCTATTCTAGCTGTAAAGGACCTTTGTACACTCTCTATTTGTGCAACATCCTTTTGATAGTGTGGGTACCATATCATATTGCAATATTCAAGTGGACTACGAACATATGTTTTATAAAGCATAATCATGTGTTCAGCTTTTCTTGTTTTGAAGTGCCGTAACAACATTCCCATTTTTGCTTTACATTTTGCCAACAGAGTTGTTATTTGATCATTGCAAAACATGTTCCTATTCATCATCACACCAAGGTCTTTAACTGCTTCCTTATTTGTGATGGTCTCATTATTAGGTCCCTTATATGCATATAGCTTTCTTTCTCTGTCTCCATAATTTATTGATTCAAATTTATCAGAGTTAAATACCATCCTATTTACCTCTGCCAATCATATACTTTGTTAAGGTCTCTTTGTAGAGCGTTCCTATCTTCAATCACAAGTAATTTCTCTACTTATTCTTGTGTCCATCTGCGGAAACTACTCCACTACCGAATCCTTCACATTATTGTCTATGTCTTCAATCATAATACAAACAGTATTGCAGCTACACCGTACCTTGCACACCCCGGATATTACCTTGACTTCATCCGATTTCTCGTCGTTTGCATAACTATCTGTTTTCTGTTGTGTAAAAATTCTTTTAACCATCTCCTACTTTATCCACGATATTGTGTTTTCTAATTTTCTTCGCTAATATATTATGGTCTACTTTATCAAAAGCTTTTGCAAAGTCTAAATAAACCACATCTGTTTCATTTCCGCTTTTCATATTTTTGAATATGTTCTCACGGTGGACTAACAGTTGGGTTTGTGTACTTTTTCCGGGTACGAAACCATGTTGTCCTTTATTAAACAAATTATTATTATTAAATGTTTCATAATATTTTTCTTCATTACCCTTTCATACACTTTCATATAATGTGATGTTAGACTCACAGGCCTATAATTCTTGCCTCTAGTCTTGATCCACTTTTGAAAGTAGGGGTAATATATGCTAATTTGTGCTCCTCATAAATCTTGCCTGTATCTACACTTTGTCTTAATAATATTGCAAGTGGCTTTGCGATAGAATGAACTACTTTCTTTAACAAAATAGCAGGAATTCCATCAAAAGAGAGAGAGAGAGAGAGAGATTGTCGTGTGCGAGAGAGAGAGAGGAGAGGCTGTGTATGTAATGGGGTGTGTGGATCCGCTTCGTTTCGTGTCCACGCTTACCTTATGAATAACTGGGGGAAGAATCTCCCCCCAGTTACATATATATATATATATATATATATATATATATATATATATATATATTTATATATATATATATATATATATATATATATATAGCGACTTATGACTAGTTGGGCTCCAAGATCCCCTGGCTTAGTATATTACTGGTTATTGTCCCTCCCACACAACGAATGCGATTTGCGTGACAGTGAGGGAAAGTAAAGATTTATTTGTCATTAGTATATGCAGCATGGTAAGTGAAATCATTTTTTTTTTGTGAAATATATGTTTTCTATATATCAATAGGAAATATCTTCAAACTCGAATATATATATATAATTATATATATATATATATATATATATATATATATATATATATATATATTTATATATGTATATATGTGTGTGTATACTTTATATGCAGCTTTCTCTTTCAAAGAGCTGGGTAAACATTCCTTTTATCAGTCAATCTCTCTCTCTCTCTCGCTCTCTCTCTCACGTGTTGTGTGTGTATGTGTGATTATCATATATATATAGATATATATATTATATATATATATATATATATATATATATAATGTATGTATGTATGTATGAGAGAGAGAGAGAACAACTCACAAGTATCGTTCAGCACGGTACAGGTACGGAGCACGATCAGTCACTGTTGTGAAGATTAAAATATCACGATTTTAGTTAGGGTCACTTAGGTTGCCATCTCTTGATATCTTTTACTTTATATAAGTTAACTAGTTTATATTACGCATATTAATACACGCATTGACACACGGGGACGATCCCTTATCTAAAGTGCATTGTGGGCATTGAAAAGGACTATTCCTTGCAGCAACTGTGCAGTGGTAGGACTGCAGCGGCTCAACACGCCTCAGCCGTCTCCACGGACACAGTCAGTTCTGTAGCAGTACAGTAATGTATTTGACTAGTGACTGAAGTGTTATTACCTTGACTGACTTCCTTAAGAAGTGAGTTTGCACATGATTTTTTTGGTAACCTGTCCTTTTGGTCTATCAGCATCTGATAGATCTTGCGAAGATGATGAAAAATGTCAAGGAAAGGAAAATTCAAAATTATAATTTGTGATCAGACCAATCCTTACTGTACTACGGTCTGTTGCAAAATAAGTGCAATGTTTGATATTGAACCATGACGTAGCTATAAGTCTTCCAGGGCCTAAGCACTATTTCTTATTTCGCTGAATAAAAGGAGAGAAGAAGTATTGAAGCAGAGAAGTATTGTTATGAGAATTATAGATATCAATAAAGATGTTCAGCAAACAAGCACTTCCTTTTCGAGGTAACAGAAATGAATCGGCCTACACTTTAGATAACGATGTTTTGAATCATGGTAATTTTTTAGCTATGGTGTAGTTAATGGGAAAATATGACAGTAATATGGCAGCTCATGTTTTTTTTTCGTGCAAATTAAGTCTGAGCAAGAGAATGAAACGATTAGAACAACAAGGAAAAAGGTTCACAGTAAAGATCGTAGTGGACTTGTTACATACCTGAGTAACAACTAAAAAAACTATTTAATCAACATTATGAAAAATATGATTTAGAAAAATTGGGCAAGATGTTAATCAACAAATACTATTCTATACAGGTCGATTCAACGCAAGATATTTCATCCATTGATCGTTTTAGTATTATAATTCGATATGAGCTTAAAGGTAATATCTATGACGACTACTTTCAGTTGTACCGAGTAATGATGGAACAGGACAGGGACTTTTTCGATCTATTATCAAAACGTTACAACGTCATAAAATTGGCCCAGAAAAATGCGTATCTGATAGCACAGATGGCTCTGCAACTACCATGGGCAGTACAACTTTTTACAAAGTAGAATTGCTGTTGTGGCAGATCAACATGTTCATGTATGGTGGTATGCCCATGTTTAGAATCTAGTGATAACTGAGACTACAAAATGTTGTGTGCCTGCAGTTTCCTTTTTCAATTTGCCTTCAGATTTAGCTACATTTGTGAAAGCATCATACCAGCTGAATGGCTGTATGGATAGAAGTGGTAGGAAAACATCTGGGACAGAAAAAATGAAACGATTAAAAAAAACAAAGCTAATAGGTGAGACTAGATGGTCAGGGATATCAAATGCAGCAACAACTGTATTTAGATGCTTTGATGATGCTTCTGTGATTATTTGTGTGGATTTATTGGTATGCTTAACAATGATTCAAGAATCAGACAAGTTTTGATGCAAAAACAAAGTATAAGCAGGCTTTTTCTTCAAAGTCTTGAAAAGTTGAAACCATATTGACTGCATTTACTTATTTGTATATATTTGAACTACAGCCCTTTATCAAATACCTGCATACCAATGGATTAGATATGTTTACTGCATGGAGTTTGGTAGATACAGCTACAACAAAGTTGAAGGAACAGACAAGAACATTTGATAATATCCACAGCAAGGCTTTTGAATTTGTAATTAAATGTAATGAGGAAATTTCGCAGATGAATTTGAATGAACAGATAACATTTCAAATTGATGCTTTGGAAAATGCATTGCCAGTTAAGAGAAAGAAGAAGATAAAAATATTAGATGAACTTGCTAGTGATGAAGGAAGCTCCTCAGATCCCCTGGTTAGTTTTAGAATAAATGTGTTTAATTTAATAATGGATCGTATTGTTCAGTCACTGGAATCCCGCTTTGTACACACAACAGTTTGTATAAGATTTATCTTGCTTGGACTCTACAAATTTTAAAACAATTGCTGAGAAAAAATGTCATAAAGATGAAGAATTGAGAGGATTATCAAGTTGTTTCCACAAATCATCAAGATCAAGTAAAATTGGAACTGTTTCTTTTGCTTCAATCTTTGATGTTTTAAGAGTTGCTTCATGATGGTGAAAATGTGGTCAGCAGTTGCACCAACAGTAAAATGTACACTACTTGCCCATCTTGTATACTGAAAATTCTAGCTTCCAACAGACTTCATGACAAGGCATATGATAACCTTTATGAACTATATAAAATAATTTGCACATTATCTGTTACCCATGTAAAGTGCGAGAGGGCATTTTCAAAACTGAAGATTATAAAGACAAGGTTAAGAAATTCAATGTCTGAGGAAAACTTGGAATCTTACATGTTACCATCCATTGAAAAGGAAATGTTAGATGAGCTGGATAATGAAGTAACTATTAACAGTTTTTCACAATCCTAATATAGTGGACTGCATGTAATAGGTGTTTGTAGTTTTTAGCTGTCTATATACATATTGTGTAGTACATGTTATTGCTTAGATATCCGAATATTATTTCAAATTCTTGATAAATTGGTATATGCATGTTATACTTCTCTATTGAAAGTATACTTAGTATACTTTTATTTTGTGTATTTCACAATGATGAAAGTAAGTAATCAAAACATATAAATCTAGTCTTTTTTTGATGGGCTAGACTAAATAAAGGGAGGTGATAAAATTTGACTATGTATGATCAATGATAAATGCTATATGTGTCTAAATTATTTGAAAGAAAACTTAAGTAGAAAACGTATAAAGAATGCAGGCTATATGTATCTTCTTGATTTTCTTTACAGGTTTATTGGATTACATTTTTAGTTTGCAAACATTTCAAATAACACTACTTTACATGTCATTAAACTTTTGGTTAGAAATTCAACTAAGCAATTATGTATCTATATTTGGTATTACTTTACAGTATGTCTAGGTGATTTACACTTATTAGTAAAAAATAAACGTTCCAATAATTTGTCTTCTGTGTTTCCACATGTGCATTTTCAAATATTTTATGTATTTGTTATGTGAACTCTATTATAGTATTATGGCTGAGGTTGGAGTGGGCCCCCTCTTTTGTCACCTGGCAACCACAATTTTTAGACCCAGTCCGCCACTGTGTGTGTGTGTGTGTGTGTGAGGCTCGTTCTCCGATGCCATCGCTCATTCCCACAAATCATCGGCCTAGAAGCGTTAAAATCGGCTTTTCAAGTCCGGTGATTTTCTGTGAGATTCTTAGATTCTTCACAATATACGGAATAATTCTTCTGGATGGAATGCCGTTTCCCCTCCCGTGGTAGAACGCGTCAGTCTGAAGTTTGATAACCCGACATCAGAATTATAAAAAAAAAAAAAAAATATTAGGAATGCAATTAAAGACATCCTTTGATTGATAGTTGGATGTATTTTGTGATATTCCTTAGGTAAAATTCCCTGAATAAATTCGTGGGATATGTGGTGGATATTTATTAAATCCAATTTAAGGCGTTTATGCAGACGTACATAGCAATATAACACACAGACACAAACATATATATACAATATATATATATATATATATATATATATATATATATATATATATATATATATATATATATATCTATATACATGTATATATATATATATATATATATATATATATATATATATATATATATATATATATATAAAAGTGCATACATAATTTATATTGTGTACTAAATCTCTCATTAGTGAAAAAATTTTCATTGTTTTTTATATTTTGTTACAATTTGTTCATAAACTTCGAAACACAAAGTATTTTGTAACTAATTAAAGCCATTGAAATATAATTCGATTTCATTTTTTCACGTTATTGCGTATGCACATTTATTCTTTTACTTCAGGCAAGTAATGAAAATTT
>NC_061105.1:42001839-42004339 GCF_015104395.2 Macrobrachium nipponense | reverse complement strand
GAGGATTTTTTTTATTATTGGTTATGTCAGGAGAGTTATGTACGTACTACTTCCCCTTTGTACAGTTTTTATGAGATGGTTTGTTTTCCACGTTATACAAAGTGAAGGGGTACATTACTGACATTACAAATACCCGAAAGGGTAACGTGGGGAGGAAAAGGTTGAACACCCTTGGCATAATGGCTTTACTTTCTCCTTCTCTTGGGATTTATGCTCCAGAGGTTCTTTCTTTATCATCGGGAATAAATTTCTCGTCTTATCCTTGTGAATATAATAACCGCTCGTTCCTTGATTTATCCCTGTTTTATTTGCGTGGTAAACTTGACGATCGAATAATAAAAGATTTACACCAGTGGTAAAACACCAACAACTAATAGAATAACGAAAGTTATAACACTTAATCTCCTGTTTTTTATTGAACCAGACGTTAAGTATTGGCAGCTGATATCGCTGAGGTTAATCTAGATTGGCAGAGGCTCATGTTTAACACCCACCATTGGCTACAGTGACATTGGCTGTGGACTTTTGCCGTCAGCTACATAAAACATGAGATAGACTACTTTTATACGCACTAAAACAACAGGAAATGCTACTTCTACCATAATATTGTTCCTGATCACTCAATCGGCCAAGACAGGAAAACGGTAAAAGAATTCCGGCCCAATATTCTGGGTTGGATAGAAGCTGGAACTAGGACATCAGAATTGGGAATTTCAAGTGATCTTAGATCCTTATCATTCTTTTTGGAATGCAATGACTCTTGGATAAAGAGATTCATAAAGAGAGAGTCTCTCTCTCTCTCTCTCTCTCTCACTGTGATATCAAATGTTTACTAAAATAGTACTAAAGTGCTTTGATAAGGACTGGAATTATTAATATGAATCGAAATAAAAAAGGAATGGATGAGTATTTCATGTTTTCCTAATGATCTAATTTATTGCAAATGAATAACTGAAAGCATCTTCAAAACTTGACTGGAATAGGAAACATACTTAGCGTTGGTGTCTTCTTCCAAGAGTAAGCATACTGAAGCATTATCCAGCATTCTTGACTTGGGGAAGGTTACTTTCATAGGAACACTAATCAAGCTGTGGGGAGGTCATGTTTTCGCCCTTGGGTGGACATTAAGGAAATATATCCCGAGAATGGGTTCACGGAGGTTCGAGGAAATTTTAAGGATTTGTCACCAGGAAACCATTTTGCTTATTATTCTCGACTTACTTAGGGTTGTAAGAAATGCTTTCATTTCTCATGGATTTAATTATTAAAGGGTTTGTTGCATAAAAGTTCAGCTTAGTTCGGCCTTATATAAGAGTAGATACTTTTAGCAAAATCATACGAAAAAAACAGCCGCCCCCCCCCCCCCCACCCCCCCCCCCCAAAACCCCCCCCCCCCCCCCCCAAAAAGTTAAAGAAGGAAGATAAAAAAGAAAAAAAAAAACAGTAAATTAAACTATTTGTATTCAGTGAATAAATAAAGAGGATTTATTTATTTATATATATATATATATATATATGGATATATATATATATATATATATAATGTGTGTGTGTGTGTGTGTGTGTGTGTGTATGTATGTATGTATGTATATGTATATGCATATATCTATAAGTTTGGGAATGATTTAGTTTACTTTTTTGTGATTCTAAAAGACCATCAGGACAAAAACAATATTTACCTCTGCATGAAGCGACGAGAGAGAGGAAAGTTAAATGGAGGAGACAGAGAGAGAAAGAGTTACTCGTACTCAACTTGAAAACTTTCCACATATCGAAACACAGCGGCTTCTCTTTCATTTCCTTTTTTGAGTGAAGAACCTTTGTCATAAAGAGAGAGAGAGAGGGTCTGAATACAAATGACCTCCACCACTCACTACTATTACCATACTTTTCTATGTAAGACTTCGGCCATCCAAAAGTTTTCACTTTCTCAAAGAACTGTTAGACAGACAGACAAACAAACGTCACTTGTTTGACCCGAGAAGCGTTTACATCTGACAAAAAGGGTCACCATTGTCTATTTTTAGTTGCGCCCATGTTGATTGATTGGGCTCTTCGGAGTTTGGCAACTGGGTCATCTTAGGTCACAAATTGCTGTATTTCTCTTCCCTTATTCATTCCTTCACCGTTCACTTTGATTTTTTAGTTTATTAATTACAAATACTCATTTGAATGATTATGTATGGCGTTATTTGTTTTCCGGTATAATAGCCTTTATTTGAATGTCTGTATTAAAGTTTTACGACTTACTCGTATTTTTGTATATAACTACGTAGAATTTTGTTATTAAGTTGAAATGAAACTGATGGTCCGGCCAAAATTTCAGTTTTTAGAAAAATATAGAAAAATAGATACACCTTTAAGGGCGCAATGAAATTAAATATAAAGTAAAATTCAAACAAAAGTGAATTGGAGAGGAAAATTGGTGTTTTATTAAAATACATTATTTTTCACATAAGTTATTTGCTTCTTTTATTATTTTCATTGGCTCGATTAAATG
>NC_061105.1:41973119-42001339 GCF_015104395.2 Macrobrachium nipponense | reverse complement strand
AGATGTTTCAGTTTATCCTCCAAATTTTCCAAAATTGAAGAATTATTCATCTTGCTTGCAGCTCCCAATTCGTAGCCATCATCGTCTTCTGTAGATAAAGTTGTCTGGGTTACTGACACAGTTTCAGTTTTAGTTTCTGAGAAATAAGGTTTCAAGAGGTTACATGTATCTTCCTTTGTCTTCTTCTTCTTTCTGGTGTTTCAATCACTAAGTTCTATCACTTAACTTCTGAATTATCTTATAAGGACCTTGAATTTATTAGTGAGGGGAAAATCTCTTGACAGGTAAGAACACTAACACTTGTTGACCAACACTAAAACTTCTTAGCTTAGTCTTAGCATCAAATCTCCTTTTCATTTTTCTCTGACTCATTTTCAAGTTTTCTAAAGAGAATTTTCTAATCTCTTTCAACCTCTTCCTTAAGTTCTTTACATACTCTGCTTGGCTTTCCTCTTGATTTTCTTCCCAATTTTCTGCAAGAATCTTCAACGGTCCTCTAACTTCTCTTCCAAAAATCATCTCATTAGGTGAACATCCCATACTTTCTTGGTAAGCACTCCTATCTTCAAACAACATTATGGTAAACCAACATCCCATTCTCTTCCTGACTCAGAACAATACTTTGTCAGCATACTTTTCAATGTCTGGTGGAACCTTTCCAAGGCACCTTGAGTTTCTGGATGATAGGCAGTGGATAACTGTTGTTCACTCCTAACAAATTCATCACATCCTGGAATAACTTTGAAGTAAAGTTTGTTCCTCTGTCACTTTTTGTACTATTTCTGGTATACCAAACTTTGAGAAAAACTCCACAAGTTTTTTCAGCAAAAACTATCTTGGCAGATATGTTTCTAAACAGGGATTGCTTCTGGATACCTTGTCACAGGACACATTAATGTTAACAAATACTCATTTCCTTTCTTTGTCTTCGGCAATGGTCCAACCATATCTATAATCACTTTGCTAAAGGGTTCTCCTCTAACTTCTATAGGTTGTAGGGGGGCTTTCTTGATGGTTTCATTCGGTTTTCCAGCTATCTGGCAGGTATGACACTCACGACAAAACCTGCTAACATCTCTGTGAAGTCCAGGCCAGAAAAAATATTTCATGATCTTCTCCACAGTCTTCCTGATTCCCATATGTCCAGACTCATGAGCTACTGCAATCACTTGCTTTCTCAATGGATATGAATCAAAATTTGATGATATTCGCCCCATTCAGCATCTCCTGGTATATCTGTAGGTCTATACTTCCTCATCAGCAAACCTTCCTTCAGATAGTAACAGGTAGAGTTTGTTGCATCTCTTCTCGATCAACAACTCTGAAGAACAAATCAGTTAACGATGCATCCTTCTTCTGCAAGTCCCATCAGCTTCTCTCTTGTCCACTTGACCAAACTTCAAGGGTTGAATTCTCAATATCTGCTAACTCAGCTACTGTAGTTTCACTACTGTCTTCAGCAACACTTTGACTACTCGGAGTCTCTTCAGGAACATCAGGTTCTTCTTCTTCGTCGTCGTCTTCTTCATCTTCTTGGGAAATCTCTTCTTGGTCAGCACTATGGGAAACTTCACTTCCCTGGAATAATTCTTCTAAGCACAAAGATCCTTCACTTGATCCTTCTTGGGTGTGTAAATCCTCAGTTTCTTCACTTACAGTCGTAGTCCTCTTCATACTTCTGGTAGTTACACAACTAGGAAACAGGTGGGGGTTATTCTTCTCCAACTCTTCTGTAGGACTAATCCTCAATGGTTTGTCTGTCACTACAGGACAAGGAATAAATGGCACACCAACTTCATTCCCCAACAGAACATGTATACCTTCCACAGCTAGTGAGTCCTTTACAGCAAAATCAACATTCCCTGTCACCAATTCACTGACAGGTGTAAGCGCATATAGGAGTTCTTCCTCTCCTCCTATACCCTTCAAAATACTGGAATCTCCTGTGAGACTCTTCTCCAACTGAGGGTGAGAACCACGTACTACCACACTATGGTTACTCCCTGTATCACGTAAATATCTTGACTGGTACCTGCATACTTCCTTCTTGAGTTGACAGCATACCCTCATAGATATGGCTTAAAAGCCTCCACACTGCTTAACCACCTCACTGCTTGAGGTAACATTTCCACTGGTTGCTAAACATTCAGCTTGTTTAGTTTCATTCTTCTCTGGAGTCTGATTCTTTCCCACACTGCTCTTCGTAGTTTGTTTCACAACTTGACTAACTGGTTTTGACTGCTGTTGATTCCGTAACACTCTTGACTGTAGTGTCCTACTCTTCCACACTTGAAACAGACAACATTAGGTTTCTGTAACTGTCTTGAAAAACTGGATGAGAATTTCACATTAATTTGCTGGAGCTGTATTTCCTTGTGTACTCTTAGTAGTATCACTTGAAGGTTTCCCATTAAATTTGTTCCTGTTATTTGGATAAGACTTAAAACCCTGGGCGTTGTGACTCTGGTACTTGACATTGTAATTACGTTTGCTACTGATTATATTGTAATCTTCACTAGTGTAGCGGCGTTTGTCAAGTTTCTTCCACTTCTCTCTCTCTTAAATAAGCTCTTATATGTCAGTGTTAATTCCCTTAAGATACTGTTCAAGACAAGTAACTCTTCTAACTCATCAAAAGTTTTAACTTTAGCAGCTTCTAAACCCAACGTTTGAAACACCTTCTCACTTTGTAAGCATAATCTAAGAAGGTTCCCTCTTCTCATCTTTTCTTAAATTTCTGAATCTCTCATTGTAGTACTCTTGGGGGGGTCATGCTGGTAAACTTGTAGCACACTGTGTTTAAGTACCTTGTAGTCTTTACACTGATCAGCTGTTAAGGCTAGATAAGCACTTCTCCCTTTACCAATCAAGACACTTTGTAGCAAAACTGACCAATTATCCTCTGGCCATCCCATACCTGAAGCCACTTTCTCAGTGATAAAAAAACTCATCTGGAGCTTCTTCAGTAAACTTAGGGATTAACTTCTGTACTCTCACTACATCAAATACAGGGTCTTGATTACCTTGGTTAGGGTTAGACGGTGTTACAGGTAATGTGGATCTAGCTCTTATTAATTCCATTTCCCTTTCATGTCTTGCGATTTCTCTTTCCTCTTTTATTCTTTCTCTTTCCTCTTCTGCTGCTTTCTCTTCTTCTCTTTCTCTTCTTTCTAGTTTTTCCCTGTCTATTCTTTCTCTTTCAGCAATCATTTTTAGCTTAATCAAATTCTCTTCTGCTTCAATGCGTCTAAGCTCTAACTCTGCATCACTTTTCCTCTTTCTTTTTCTGCTTGCTTATTTATGAGATCAGCACGTGCTACATTCAACAACTCTTGAGCCAATTCTAACTCATCTTCATCAGTTATTCTACCAGAGTTTATCAATGATTCCATAGCAATACATCTTATTTGTGCCTTTACCATACTAGTAGACCACATAACCACCACTGCCTCTGCTAAAGCGCTCCACTGTGCTCTAGACAGAGTGGTTTCAGACAAAACTTGGACGGAAGGATGCTGCTAAAAATTCCTGAACATTGACTGAGCCATTTTCCTCTAAGTTATCAATTTACAATTCAATACAATAATGCAAAACACTATTTGGTCACTCTCCTAACAAAATATATTCCTAACACCACAGTATCTAGAGTGATAATGAAATCTGCTTTCCCGGGTCTGGGCACATTAAACAATGTTACGAAGTGCCAAGTATCTGGTTACTTGCATCAATTATTACCTCACCAAAAGCCAAAACACATGAACCCTCATAAAAACACGTTTAAAACGACTGAAATACACTAAAGGCAACAGTGATCCCTTAACAACTTTTACCAGTATTGCAGAAAATCAGACTAAGTTCATCAAAACAGGTGTGAGGTAATCTTGTAAGTAATTAAATTTAAATAAATCAAAGGGCATCACTCCATCACAAACTTTCAAAACTCTAAGTATTTCCCTGATTTCAGAAGTCTAAGTATTTCCCTGGTTCTAAGTCACTTCAATTAAATTGAAGGAAGCAATCATTACCACTCTATGTTTCTACCTAACATGAATATAATCATAATTATATATATTTACTGGTGTAAGATAAAGAAAACACTTATAAAAATTTTAAATACAAAAATTTTATTATTAAATTCAAAATTTATAAGTGAAATTCACAATATCAGGGTAAAATTACTGTTACTTGAAAACAAAGTAAAGTTTAATTAATTCTTGAATCAAATTAAGTAAAATTAAATCAAAATTAATTTATCATAAAATTCAAGAAAAGTAATTCATCAAAATTCAAAAGTGTTAGGCAATAACTGAAAATTTGAAATTAATTCACAAGTGCTAAACAACCATAAAACTTGAAAAGAATTCTAAGTAAATGCAAATAAATTCACAAGTGTTAAATTTAATTAAATGTGCATGAATAAAGCAATGAAAATACCTAAGTCAATAAATGGTAATGCAAATGAAAATATAAAACAAAAAGATACAATTCAATAAGAAAATGAACTGAATAAATGCACAAACAATGAACAGACACAAACACAAAAAATATCAGCAATGTGTAAAAGTGTAAATCTTTCATATAACACTGTAACCAACAGTTTTTACCAAACCTTCTTAACAGACAACAGTTCCAATCAATTATTAGTTCAAACACACTCCTTATCCATTATTAGTCTTCACTGTTCCTAACAATTATTAGTTGCAACTAATAAAAATATAACACACTTTACCTTTTTTGGTATACCAACTTCTTTTCTTCTCTTGTAAATTACACTTTCACAAAAAAGCAAGCCGCTACGAAATGTTTGTTTCAGATTCCACAAAAGAAATTAAATAAACTAATAAATTCTAAGAAATATCAAATATACAATTCTCACAATATGAGTGACCAAATTTACGTTACGTTAATTTAATCTCGATGTCGAGTGAGAGAGAGAGAGAGCGAGAGAGAGAGAGGGAGTCTAACTGCCTCGAGTCTTAAGATCGAATGAAAATCTCTTCCTTTATGGAAATGACAGAGCAGATGTCTCAAAACGTTCTAGCACGAAAGCTTTCTCGAAAGTTCTGAAATCTGACGCAATCTTACACCCACAATGTGCAACATCCCACGTGGGACTTGACAAAGATATACGCGTACAAGACAAGACTGCTCAACAGATACGTACCCCGATTGAAACGGAGGGTAAACGATAATTAAGATTGACATGTTTTTGATGACCACGTAAAAAGAGTCGAGCTCATTATCAAACGCGCTGACAGAGCAGGGACGCAAACGGTCTCGCAGACTCTAATTTCAAAGTGCTGACATAAAAGTTAAACATTTGCAGCTTTGAAAAGACAAGGATCTCTCTCTTTACGTTAGATATATATTTTTTTTACATGACGTTAATGCGAAATCTGAACACACTTTTAAAACATCCTATTCTAAGCTATCTAGGAATCTGAAAAAAACAAAATGTTACACAATCTACAAGACCATTTCAAAGAGGGGAAACATGCATTTTGAAAGTAGCAATATATAATAATATATATATATATATATATTATATATATATATATATATATATATATATATATATATATAGATATATATATATATATATTATATATATATATATATATACTATAGATATATATATATATATATAGATATTTATATTCTATATATATCTATCTATATAATACTATATATATATATATATATATATATATATATATATATATATCATATATATAATATATATATATATATATTATCATATATATATATATATATATATATATATATATATATATATTATATATTATATATATAGATATCGTATATATATTATATATATCATATAGATATATATATATCTATATTATATATATATATCATATATATATATATATATTATATATATAGATATTATATATATATATATATATATATATATATATATATATATCTATATATATATATATCTATATGATATTATATATATATATATATATACTGATATATATATCTATATGATATCTTATATATATATATATTATATAATATATATATACTATATATATATATATATATATATATATATATATATATATATATATATATATATATATCTCATATATATATACATCTATATATATATATCTATATATATGTATATATCTTTATATATATATATATTATATATATCTACTATATTATATATATATATATATATATATATATATATCATATATCAATATATTATATATAATATCTATAATATATATATATATATATACATAGTACTATATATATACATATATATATATACATATGATATATATATATATATATATATATCATATATATATATATATATATATATATATATACTATATATATATAGATGTAAATATATAGATATATTAAATATATGTGTATATCTATATATATAATATATATAACTAATATATATACTATATATATATGATATATAATATATATATATCTATATATATATATATATCTATATATATATATATAGATATATATATATATATATCATATATATATATATATATATATGTATATCTTATATATAGTATATAACTATATATATATATATATATATATATATTTATATAAATCTATATATATAAATATAAATATCTAAATTATACAATTTGTCAAAAATGTATTTTTCCCTAACTATACAAATCTGAGGTCCTTTACAATAGGAAGGTACTTAGCGGCAGCTGAACCGGTCGTAAGCTTTTGAACAAGGGGTTCGGTAGTTAACTACTTGTCCGGCAGTTAGCGGTACACTCGACTGCGAGGCGAGGAGCCACTTTGCTTGAGGCCCAGGAACGCAGAGTGAGGGGTGGCATGAGGTGGGACTATATGTAAAGGACCTCAGCTTTGTATAGTTAGGAAAAATACAATTTTCGACAAATGTTATTTGTTCCGATACGGTATACAAACCATCGGTCCTTACAATAGGAAGACTCACTTATTGGTGGGTGGAATCTGAGTCTTATGAACAGACTGGTGTTCGTCCTACCTTGAATTCCCTCCCTGGTCGTAAGAGCAAAGGGAGGGATCCTAGCCTCTGCCAGCTGATCGGGGTGTGCACCGCAGGATCAGAGGTCAGACTTCTGGACCAATTAAAAGAGGGGGGAAACACGTACCTCTTATAATTAGCAAAAGCAAGAACTAGTTCCTACTTCAAGAGCCAAAGTAAAGTTATGGGTTTGTCTCTTGTTGGCTTCCACTCCCCCCTTGTTGGGGAGTGGTGGATAAACACTTCTATCCCTACTGAAAGGGATTGAATGGGGCTCGGTTGTGTAGCTTACCTGCAACGGCCTCTTGTTCAGCATAGTGACGAAACGTGGCCCTCTGCCAACAGGTAGAGGGAAGAATGAAGGAGGAAGAGAAACCAGTCACACTCTCTTTCACTCGTCCATGCATACAGTCACACAAGGATGCGATGCTGTTCTGTCCGCTCGGGTGCTGGGTAGACTACACAACTTCTTGAGCAGCAACCACGGGTGTCCAAATGAAAAGGTGTCCAAGGACCTGTGGGGTGATATCCTGAAGGTAAAAGACATGAAGGTGGTCTGACTGGCCCAAACCCCTGCCTCCAGTACCTGTGCCAGGGAGAAGTTCTTGCAGAACGCAAGGGTTGGACCAATACCTCTGACTTCGTGGTCTCTCGGATGAAGGGTAGCGTGTCGCCACTGTCAGCTGTCTCGTAACCCTCCTGATCACCTCATGCAGCCAGAAAGAAAGAGTGTTCTTAGAACCTCTTTCTTGGTAACCCCGGTGCTAACGAAGAGGCGTCGACACTCAGCCTGAGGTGCCGATTTCTCTTCAGATAGCGCCGTAGCACCCTCTTAGGACAAAGCAGCATCTCATCCGCATCATTATCGGTGAATCCTTCAGGGAGGGGATCGTGAAGGACTCAAAACCGGTCATCAGGGACCGAAGGATTCTGAGTCTTCGCTACGAAGTTCGGGACGAAATCGAGCGTCACAGACCCTCCCCATCCCCTGGAATGCTTAACTTTAATTGAAGGAAAGACAATGAAGTTCTCCTATTCTCTTTGACTTTATGCCAGGGTCAACAAAAGAGGGTCCTTGAGGGTCAGATCCTGTCTGACGACTCTCTGAGTGGCTTGGAAGGGTCTGTGAGTCAAACTCCTAAGGACGAGAGTCACATCCCACCCCGGGGGCCTGGGGGCCCTTGAGTTCCCTGGGTGGGCAAGACCTCTCGAAGCTCTTCATCAGGAGGGAGATCTTGAAAGAAGAGGAGATATCCACACCTTGCAGTTTAAGGACTAAGGCCAGGGCGGCTCTGTAGCCCTTAATTGCGGAGACGGAGAGGAGCTTCTCGTCGTTGAAAAAAGACGAGGAATTCGCTACCTGCTGAAGAGAGGCTCTGAGCTGAGAGACCCAGTACCATGACACCAACCACAGAAGACAGACCACTTCCCCTTGTAGACAGCCGCAGAGGACTGTCTAAGGTATCTGGCCATCTCTGTCGCTGCGCTGCAAGAAAAGCCTCTCGCTCACAAGAGATGGTGGATAGAAGCCAGCCATGAAGACACAGGGACTTGACGGATTGGTGGTACCATTCCAAGTGTGGCTGGTACAGAAGGTTGTGCCAGGGGGGAATCAATCTTCTTGCCTCTCCGGCAAGATGAGCCAGCAGGTCCGGATACCAAACGGCTTGAGGTCGTTTGGGCGCCACCAGGATCATCCGAAGGTTCGCAGTGATCAGCGCCCTGCTGATCACCTTTGCGAATCAGACATAATGGGGGGAAGGCGTAGACAAAGAGGTTAAGTCCCATGGATGCTGAAGGGCATCCTCTGCGGCTGCTCATGGGTCCGGTATGATGGAGTAGAAAACCTGGAGTTTTCTGTGTGCCAGGTGGCGAACAGATCCATGAACTGGACACCCCACAGGTTTAACAGTGAACTTTTTAGCCTTTCCGCCACATCTGGGTGGAGGGGACCACTCGGTTCCTATCACCTGATCCCGACGACTGAGCTTGTCGACTACCACATTCCTCTTACCTGGAATGTAGCGAGCCGACAACTCATTGAGTGTGCCGCAGCCCACTCGTGCACCTGCAGCATCAACTGGTGCAACGGGAGGGACACTAGACCCCCTTGCTTGTTGACGTATGCCACTACTGTGGTGTTGTCGCATATCAACACCACCGAGTGTCCCACCAGACGGTCCGGAACTCTTGGAGAGCAAGGAATGCTGCCTTGAGCTCCAGACGTTGATGTGAAGGTGCTTGTCGTGATGGTCCACACACCTGCAGTCAGCAACTCCTCCAGGTGTGCCCCATCCCTCGTTCGATGCGTCCAAGAAGAGAAACATCTTTGTGGGGGGGGGGGGGGGGGGAGTGCGAAGAGGCACTCCTCTTACGAGGTTCCTGTCGTCCAGCCACCAGGCTAGGTCCTGTCTCACCTCCTCCGTGAGGGACACGGGGAAGAAGGGAGGGCCCTTGCCTGTGACCAACACTCCTTTAGTTTCCACTGAAGAGCCGCAGGTGAAGAAGCCCATGAGGGACTAGCTTCTCGAGAGACACAGGTGGCCGATCACGACTTGCCACTGCTGAGCCGGTTGCTCCTCTCAAGACAGGACCGTCTTACTGCCTCCCTGAATCTGCTGATCCACGAATCTGCGGGGAAGACTCGCCCTGCTGCCATGTCGATCAGCATGCCCAGGTACTTCAGTTCGCGGCAAAATTCGAGGAGTCGATCTCTGTCCTGCAGCGACTGCCAGCGGGAACTCGCCAGGACTAACCAATCGTCGAGATACCTCAAGAGATGTATCACTAATGTGTGGCCTGAGCAGCCACCAGCGTGAACACTCGCGTGAACACCTGTGGGGCAGTTTGAGAGACAGAAACAAAGTGCCCTAAACTGGTGCACCGTCCAGTCGAGGATGAAGCGGAGGTACTTCCAGGATTGATGGACAGGTATCTGGAAATACGTGTCCTTTAAATCTATAGAAAGCATGAAGTCATTCTCCTTGATGAATCAAGCACCGACCGTGCTGTTTCCATTGTGAACCGAGTCTGGCGAACGAATCGGTTCAAGGGAGAGAGATCTATCAATGGGTGCCAGCCTCCCGTAGTAGACTTCTCCACAAGGAAGAGGCGGCTATAGAAGCGGCGACTGATCCTGAACGATCTCCACAGCTCGTTTGCTCAGCATGGCTTCTACTTCCGCTGCCGAAGCATCACGTCCTTGGTCGAGCCAGGAACGTAGGTTTGGAGATGGACCGGGTTGGAGGTGAGGGGTGGCCGAGACTCGAAGGGTAGTAAATATCCCTCCTGAAGGATGTTTACTATCCAGGTCTCTGCACCGTAGCGCTGCCATGTTGCCCAATGGCTCGCCAGGCACCCCCCCCCCCCCCCAACTTCCGGCAGTAGGTGAGGGGGAACGCTGTCCCTAGCGTTTCCCACCTCTCTTCGACTTCTTCTTACCTGTCCCCCCTCGTGAAGAAGGAGGGCTGGTGACGGTCGCCCCTAAAAGAAGTTGAAGGCGGAGCCTTTCCTTTGGGCTTCGACGATACGATCGTCTTGACCGCAGAGGAAGCGCTAACCAAACTATTAGGTTTGGCTTCAGTAACTCGAGGCTGCCCAGACGCCTTTGAGCTGCCTGTGCACTAAACAGTTACTGTCATCACTTGCATGTACGACCTGGTTGGTCCAAGGACTGTGCCAGGTTCGTAGGGCGTCGTGGCAGGATCACGAGGGGCACGCCCATCGTGATCGCTCCTCATCACCTCGCTCTTCCCGGTAAAGCCCAAGGAAGTTGAAGGGATCGGAGAGGCAGACCCGACGCTCCCCCCGCGCCCACCAACAGAGCCGGTGTGATTAGGGGGCTGCAGGCGATTGGTCTGCAGGCCTGGTCAAATGGCTCTCTCGGGGTAAGGAGGAACGGCTGGCGGACCGAGGACAGCGGCGACGGTCCCGAGCATCAGAATACCTGCTGCTGGTTCCGCCCGATCCCGGGCAGAGTCCACTGTCGCGGTAGGAGAGAGGCCTATCCTCATGGCGTGTCATGCTGCTGGACCAAGCCGGGTGGTTCAGGCGACCGAGGGGACTGCTTCCTTGCCTCAGCCTGCGAGCAGTCTGGGAACCGTCGCGTCAACCCTGAGTACCAGCACGTCACACGAGACCGATCGCTGGTCTGGTGAGAGTCGCCTGAGCGACTCCCTCCAGTCTTCCGTCCTGTGCCTGGATCCTGGCGCCGGAAGAACTCGGATGCCTGGGTCTTGGCCGTCCAGTCACACGCAGGTGAGCGAACACTCGGTGAACTCTCGTGGAACAGAGAGGGCGAGACGGTACCTAGCGTCGAGGCAGAACCTCTGGCGCCAGGTGAGGAAGTGCCGGTGCTAGCTGACACTCCTCCAGTCCCCGTCTTCTTCTTTCACAGAAGAGGAGATGGGCCACCCCGTTCCCGAAGGAACAGGAGGACCGACGGAAATCCCAACCGTCCCACCGGAGCGAGACAGACCCTTAGAAGTCTCGGCACAAGACTTCTTAGGAGAGTAGGAGGTAGCCTTCTTTTTCTTCAGCTTGGGGCCTTAGAAGTTGAAGGGGAAGCGGTGGCAGCGATGACGATGAAGAAGGCGATGAAAACGAAGACGACACCTTCCTCCTCTTTCTCTCCTCTCATCAGCTTCCTCAGCACCACCGTCAGGTCTTCCATCTAGGACGGAGCCGGGGCAGTTTTGCCGAAGCAACAGGGCCCAACTGCACCTGGGGTGGGAGCAGCAACACCACAAGCAGGAACGACGACGGCAGGAACTGGTACTAAGGCTGGAGCGGCAAAGAAATCAGAAACAGGAGGCGGGGCAGGAACCGGCAGCATCCTCTGCACAGGAGGTAGGTCTAGCGGTGAGCTCTTGGGACACTGGAAGTCCAGGGCTGCGGCAGGAGCGGAGAAACCAGGAGGCGGCGTAGCAACGGGCAAGGAAACATACGGCAGCGGAGCCTGCACAGTGGCTGTCGGGGTCACCGTGGCTACGTGCTGCATATACACAAGGTGAGGCAGAGCAGCGTAGCCCGGCGTGGATAACGTAGTGGTAGTCTTGGTGGTAGGCCTGTGCATGACCGGCGTAGCCCTCTCGCCCTCCAGATGACTAAGCAGCCCTGGACCGTCGGTGTCCCTTGCAGCCCCAGCGAGTACCAGGCCCTGCCAAGATCGTCGCCTGTGGACAGCAAATCTGAGGGAGGGAAAGTCGGGTAGATCAGTGGGGATCCCCCCTCGCCCGGGGGTGAGATAGTTCCAGCCCGAGCGAACGGATGTCAGGGTATCTCGCCCCTCCTCTACGCTCAAATGATCGAGGAGGAGGGAGCAAGAAACCTCCACGGAAGGGCGGAAAGCCCCACACTTACAGCCCCCAATACCCGGGCATAGTCTACGGTTGATGGGGGTGGGGGGGGTGGGGGGGGCTTCTCCGGCTCTTGTTAGTAATTTCCATAATAAAATGAAAAGCAAAACAGACACGCACTTACTTTTTACTTGCAACACACAAGTAAAAGAAAAAGTGAGAAAAGCCTTCACGCAGTGAAGAAAACAAAGCATACGACAGAAGAAAGCGGGCAGAGAGACGAAGAGCAGCACTTCCGTCCAAGAGCGCGGCCAAATGCAAAATGGTTCTTCGCCTTGCAGTCGAGCGTACCACTAACTGCCGGACAAGTAGTTAACTACCGAACCCCTTGTTCAAAAGCTTACGACCGGTTCAGCTGCCGCTAAGTACATTCTTATTGTAAAGGACCGATGGTTTGTATACCGTATACTGTATGCGTATCAAAGTGTATGTGATCGCATACATACACACACACACACACACACACACACACACACACAAATATATATATATATATATATATATATATATATATATATATATATATATATATATATATATATATTATATATATATATATAATGTTATCAAGCCTACGCATTATAACTGCATAAATATACCTACGTTTAAAACGTAATGAGAGTTTGTGAGGAATCTAAAGCTTCCGTCATCATGAATGGAAAATCTTTATGGTTTATTATAGCAGGAATAATTCCATCTCTCTCTCCTCCTTTCCCTTTCCTTCCTTTTCATAAAGGGATTTCCTCTTTGCCTCAAAGGGATGAACTAAAAGCGATGAATATATATATCAAAGTTCAGTAGAATTACTCTAACTTCGCATCTGTGTATAGGCTTACATGTAATAATACAACGAGCACTATATATATATATATATATATATTATATATATATATATATATATATATATATATATATATATATATATATATATATATATAGATATATATATATATAGTCTACCCCTCGTAGTAGGACTAGAGCGCTAGACCTACTTGGAAGAAATTTCGAGGAGGGAGACTGAAGTTAAAAGGCGATGTGTGGAAGATAGAGCACAGGCGAGAAAGACAAGAGTGGCGGGATTTCACAGAGGTCCTTCGAGTCACAACGGTGTTGGAGGCATGTTACCTACTCGTATAGGCTATATATAACAACGGTAACCCCTTTTAGGTACACCAAAACCAAAAAGAAAATATTAATTTTTACATTTATGAAAAAAATTATCAATTACAAATGATAAAATTAAATAACAAAATTGTCATTACTTGCGTGAAGTAAAGTATAAAAAAATAAATATGCATACACAATAACATGAAAATTGAAATCGAATTATAATATTTTCAATGGCTTTATTAGGTACAAAATACTGTGTTCGAAGTTTATGAACAAGTTGTGACAAAATATAAAACGATGAAAAATGTTTCACCAATGAGAGATTTAGTACACAATATATATATATATATATATATATATATATATATATATATATATATATATATATATATATATTTATAATGTGTGCGTCTGTGTTTGTATTCCTATGTGCGTGTGTATAAACGCCTTAAATAGGGTTTAATCTATATACACCACATATTCCATGAATTTAGTCGGGGAATTTTTACCTAAGGAATATCACATAATTCTACTGAATATTAATTATTTCAGCGTCAAAATGTATCCAACTATCAATGAAATGATGTCTTTAATTACATTCCTAATATTTTATTTTCTTATAATTCTGATGTCGGGTTATCAAACTTCAAACTGACGCGTTCTACCACGGTAACCGGCATTCCATCCAAGAAGAATTATTCCGAATATTTGTGAAGAATCTCACTGAAAATCACCTGACTTGAAAAGCCGATTTTAACGCTTCTAGACCGATGATTTGTGGGAATGAGCGATGGCATCCGGAGAACGGGCCTCTCTCTCTCTCTCTCTCTCACACACACACACACACACACACAGATGGATATGGTGAGAAACTAGGGGAGGACAAACTGAAGGAGATGAAATTGAAGAAATGTGTATAAAATGGGGAGAGAGATAGACGAACAATGAAAGATAAGTGAAAAGGTATTATAAATGACGTGTAAGGATAATATCTTCGTCTCATCTGTTCGGTAGGTATACACTTGAGAGACATGGCGTCACTAAAATGTAATGACGTCGCAGTAAATCAATATGGTGCCATAACGTGTCTGCGGTGTGAGATATCGTTTTCCTAAAATATAATTATTTAGTGATCGAGTTGTCTTGGGTGTCTTATTTATGGAAATTATGAGAATACGTTCTTTGTTTGAAGTTGAGATACGGAAATGTTAAGTTGTGAAGTATCATGTAAAAATCTTTTTCATTCTTGTCTAATGGACCTTAACTGATATTTGAAAAAAAAAGAAAAAAAGATGATCAATAGCTACAGTTTACATGACCACAGGCATGAGAGAGAGAGAGAGAGAGAGAGAGAGAGAGAGAGAGAGAGAGAGAGAGAGAGAGGCTATCACACGGGTTTCCTTTCTGTACTTGAAATGTTGGAATGGTTTTGCCAAGAAGAGAGAGAGAGAGAGAAGAAAAAATCTCCGTGTGAAAACTATAAGAAAGGCTTCCTTTTCTTTCAGGAGAGCACTCGTGTGGATTCGACAGTTCTAAAATACAGTGAAAGATTTCAACGACATTGCCCACAAGAGAGAGAGAGAGAGAGAGAGAGAGAGAGAGAGAGAGAGAGAATCACTGGGCTCAAATGAGTCTATAGTCTCACTCATTCATAGTACTATGTTGCTTTGAATCTACCAGCTCGGAGTTTTCACCTAGGAATTGTCCCGCCTCTGAACATCTTTTACTGGCATCATTTCTATGCATAAACGAATCTCACTTCAATATCACCGGAACTGGAAAGGTTTATGTGCAATTCTTTGAAGGTAACCGCTTTCCACTTTCAAATCAAGCTGATTTCTACCCAGAGGTTACCGTGGCGTTGAAACTGTAAGAGGAATCTAGAATCAAGTTTAAAAAACGCATGTGGTCTGACAGCGGTTAAAGCTTTGTCTCTCCTCCAGATTATTGCAGGTGTGTGGTAGTAGGTTTAGCGGCGTCATATTTTACATCGAGATATAGTATGGACAAATCTGAGAACAGACTGGTTTTCATATTAGCCCAGAAATAACGTGAATAAGTTTAACCAATAACTTTCATGTAAAAAAAAACGACAAAGTAGGCTACTTAGCATAAAAAAATAGGTATTTTTTAATTATTTGAATTCTTATAAATTAACTCAGTGCAGTGACGGAAAGAACAGTTCTTACAGAATACAGCGCAGAAGCTGTCAATCTATCACATCTTATGGCAATCAGCTTTTATCGCCAGAAATTGATCTTTCGTTACGGACCTGGGATAAAGCCATTACGCCACCCTTCTCGAAGGACCTAGAAGAAAAACCTCACTATCTCATCTTGGTCAGCTTCTAAGATCATTACAGCCCTCAATTGACTGGCCATTAATTGCCAGTCATTGTAAGGGTGGAGCAGTTGGTTATACTTAATCCCATTACTTGTGGAGCATCTTGAGAGAGAGAGAGAGAGAGAGAGAGGTTCATACTTGAAAATATTACTCTCCAAAGATTTGGAAGTGTCAGATGCTTTTGCTCATCGAATTAAGATGGGTGTTTAACGTTATTATCAAGTTAATATGTATATACACGTTTACACAACATAAAGTAGCACAAATTAGAACTTACTTTAATACTTCAAAATTGCGTCATTCAACTATTATAGCCTTTATATAATTTCCCCGCCTTTAACTGATATGAGGTTTACGGGTACATACTGGCCAGAACTCCTTCAATTTTCAAGTGAAATATTGTTTCAGGATATTGAAACCCGTCACATAATCATAAGGGTAGTACGTTGTGCTATCCACGAATCTCAGATTGCTCAATCTGGACGAGTAAAATTTACTACCCTCGCGTTTCAGAATTTCAAAATCATGCTGAGCCCCCGCCTCCTTCAAGACCAGGGCGATGTCATATGACAAATTGTGTACAAACACTGTTAAAGTTGGCTCCTTAAATTGCATATTCAAATTACACTGTTGACACAGTGCACACACAAATTGTCCCGTGCCACAAAATGAGCGTGATGTCGCAGTTTTGTGACTCCAGTCTTGAATTCGACGTCACATCCTTCGCAATGAGTGCTCGCTTCAAACTTATGGGTGGATTCAGGAGTCATATGTAAAGGATACGCACGCATTCGTTCACGCAATAACGCCCAGTCCCGGTTCATGTTCTGCAAACAATCATCAACGCATTTCTCTCCGTGACTTAGTCTATGGGTACAATATTCCCCCGTTCTACCGTCAACGATCACGTAGCAGTAAGCGAAAGCTTTCTGCCGAGATACTATTCTCGGATCGTCTTCTCCGGTCTTCGGTTGAATATTATACGCCTCAAAATCCAGGAAAGCCATGTGCGAGATTGGCAGCAGAGCTTTAACTTTAGTAAACTGTTTAAATTGCCGGTCTGGGTATTCGACAGTGGTTTGGGCGGTACAGGCCTGAGTGTGTCCCTGGCGGATGGTGGGACTATTAAACAAAGTCAAACAATTGTAACACATACCACCCGCGTGCTCAATCCCCGCCCCTGCTTGAATCCGTGTCGGAACTTCATCACAAATGCCAACATATCCTTAATCAACACAACGTGGTCGTCAGTGATTAATAACAACGTGACAAAATGAGGGCTTTGGGGGTTACCTCCTTTACTCGCCAGATGTACCGTCCAATGTTTTTTCCGCTGTTTCCCCATGAATAATTCACATAATTTATACAGATACATGTTGAGGTTATTCCCCTTTTCTAATGTTTTTTTGAAAGAGTCATGGGTCAATAGCATATTTCTGGCGAGTGTTTGATATTAAATTGTCCCCTCCCCTCCTCCTCATTAGACACGAGGGAGGTTGTTAATACGTCTGGAGGGTTATCCCGGAGTACAACGTACGCTTCTAACGCTGTAATGACACAGTTGTACCCGGACTGAACATTGATAACTTGATCACTACCGCGGACTCCCTTGGCCTACTGTTAAATTATCAGTTTTTCTAAAATGTTTTCATAAACACTATACATTATATATATATTATATATAATATATATATATATATATATATATATATATATATATGTATATATATATACTATATATATATATATATATATATATATATATATATATATATTATATATATGTATATATATATATATATATTATATATATATATATATATATATATATATATATATATATATATATATATATATATATATATATATGCTGTACAAACTGCCATAAAGGTTTCATATATATCCTACGAAGCAACATTTCAGAGCAAGAAGAGCAACCAGACATTAGACGAAACCGGAAATACCTTTTAAATTGCCGTTTATTAATTGATTTTCGAGCTATCGCCTGCAATCATTACTTACAGCCACATGCATTGCATTTCCAATTCACCTGTTTGCTTTCAATTTTGACTTGCGAAAAGGGACGTCATTTGCAACGACAAAAATAACATTCCCTCTTGAGAAGTCAATATTAAAAGAAAACAAGACAACACTCGTGTTTAATTTACCCCCACTTAATGACGTTTCTTTTACCGGGTACGTTTTCTCTCCCTCTCTCGTTAAGCTTCTCTTTGCTTCCGTTTTTATTTCTCCTTTTTTATCATGGTTTTTTAACGGGTCTCTTTCTCTTCCCCACCCCCTCCCTTCTCTCTCTCTCTCTCTCGTAGAGCATCTCCCATTCTTATATCTTGTTCACTTACAGGAACACGATTCCCTACCAGTGATGAGAAAATATTCAAATTACAGAATATTCAACGTCTCTTCTGGCATGAGTTCGTTGGCAATTCTCTGTATGAATTGAAAAATACGTATCGTCGGAAGAAGTGAAATGAATAATGTATGGAGGATTTGAATATGACCTCCAACAGAGAGAGAGAGAGACCTTACCTTACCTTCCAGACCTTACATCTTGTTCGGGTTTGCCCCAGGTCCCTCAGTGTGATGCACCTCTAATGTCTACCAGAGAGTTGCTAGTACATCTTCCGGTATATTTTTGCATCTTCCAATCTTGGATGGTCCTGGGATGTAGTTTAGATATTTGTCGAGCTTATTCTTAAACGCATCTACGCTCACTCCTGTTATGTTCCTCAAATGAGCTGGCAACGCATTGAATAGACGCTGCATTATCGATGCTGGTGCGTAGTGGATTAATGTCCTGTGTGCTTTCCTTATTTTTCTGGTATAGTTTTTTTTGGGCACTATTAATCTACCTCTGCTTGCTCTCTCTAATATTTTTAGCTCCATGATATTTTCAGCTATTCCTTCTATCTGTTTCCATGCCTGAATTATCATGTAGCGTTCTTTTCTCCTTTCTAGACTATAATTTTAAGGATTGCAGTCTTTCCCAGTAGTCAAGGTCCTTAACTTCTTCTATTCTAGCGGTAAAGGACCTTTGTACACTCTCTATTTGTGCAATATCCTTTTGATAGTGTGGGTACCATATCATATTGCAATATTCAAGTGGACTACGAACATATGTTTTATAAAACATAATCATGTGTTCAGCTTTTCTTGTTTTGAAGTGCCGTAACAACATTCCCAAGTTTGCTTTATATTTTGCCAATAGAATTGCCATTGATCGTTGCATAACATATTCCTATTCATCATCACACCAAGGTCTTTAAACTGCTTCCTTATTTAATGATTTTCCTCATTATTCCTCCCCTATATGCATATAGCTTTCCTTCTCTGTCTCCATAGTTTATTGATTCAAATTTATCAGAGTTAAATACCATCCTATTTACCTCTGCCCAATCATATAATTTGTTAAGGTCTCTTTGTAGCGCGTTCCTATCTTCATCACAAGTAATTTTCTATTTTATTCTTGTGTCATCGGCGAAACTACTCACTACCGAGTCCTTAACATTACTGTCTATGTCTTCAATCATAATAACAAACAGTAATGCAGCTAACACCGTACCTTGTGGCACACCAGAAATTACCTTAGCTTCATCCGATTTTTCATCGTTTGCAATAACTATCTGTTTTCTGTTGTGTAAAAATTCTTTTAACCATCTTCCTACTTTATCCACGATATTATGTTTTCTAATTTTCTTCACTAACATATTATGGTCTACCTTGTCAAAAGCTTTTGCAAAGCCTAGATAAACCACATCTGTTTCATTTCCGCTTTTCATATTTTTGTATATGTTCTCACGGTGGACTAACAGTTGGGTTTGTGTACTTTTTCCGGGTACGAAACCATGTTGTCCTATATTAAAACACATTGTTTTTTATTAAATGTTTCATAATATTTTTCTTCATTACCCTTTCATACACTTTCATAATATGTGATGTTAGACTCACAGGCCTATAATTACTTGCCTCTAGTCTTGGTCCACTTTTGAATGTAAGGGTAATATATGCTAATTTGTGCTCATCATAAATCTTGCCTGTATCTACACTTTGTCTTAATAATATTGCAAGTGGCTTTGCGGTATAATGAACTAGTTTCTTTAACAAAATAGCAGGAACTCCATCAGGCTCTGCTGCAGCTCCATTTTTAATTTCATTAATAGCCTACACAATATCAGCTTCATTATATCTATGTCTGCTAAATATTCACTATGTTCGTCCCTTACTTCTATATCATTATATTCATTATCATTCTAGGGGTGAATTCTTTCTTATATCGTTCTGCCAATATGTTGCAAATTTCCTTTTTTCATTCGTTAATCTCCCTCAATTCTTATAGGCCTATGTCTATTCTTCTTTTATTCATCTCTTTCGCGTATGAGTATAATAGTTTGGGGTTTTGCTTAATATTTACTAGGGTTTTTTCTTCCAAGTCCCGTTTTTCCTTTTCTTTTGATTTTATAATCTTTTGTTCTGCATTTTCTATCTTACTTTTAGTTCTATAACTTCCATGAATTTTTTTTCTTTTGCAAGACCTTTTTTCCACTTTCTGATTTTTCTGGAACAAGATCCTTCTGTCTCTTGGTATGCATTGACTGATGTTTACTTTTCTTCTTCTTTGGTATATTTATCCACTATTTTCTCTAATATTTTTATATAATATCTCCGTATTTACCCTTATGTCATCACTTACGAAAATGTTATCCCAATCTTTGTTTAATTCTTCATTTATTTCTGATCATTTTATATTTTTACTGTAGAAGTTGTATTTTCCATATCCTTCCCACTTTTTCATTTCTTGCTTATCTCTGTTTTCACTTGCTTTATGGTGAATGGGACTTGATTAATTCTATGGCATTATGGTCTGAAATACTCGCATTATAGACTATTATTTCTTTAACATAATTCATCTCGTTCACAAATACTAGGTCTAAAGTATTTTCCTTTCTTGTTGGCAGGTGATTTATTTGTTGAATGTTGTATTCTAGTAGCATATCAATAGCTTTTCGAATTGCCTCTTATCTTCTGCACTACTATTACTCTCTTTTTTATATGTATAAGTACAACCACAATCTCCTATTCGTTCTTTCCAGTCTACGAAAGGAAAGTTGAAGTCTCCAGACAGAAAATAGTCCAGTTCCTTGTGATTTCTACATATATCATCCAATTTTTCTATTATTAAGTCAAACTCTTTAGTATTAGGAGGTCTATATATTACTATGTTCATTAATTTTTCAGATTCAAATTACTACCTATTCTAACCGCTATTAGTTCACATTCTGAGTTACTATATTTCTCATATATTTTTCCTTGTTTTTTGTCTTTCTCATATATTGCGGTTGTTCCCCCTTGATTCCTATTTTTTCTATCTGATCTATAAGTTTCCCGGAACCCTTTTTATTGATCATCATTCCCAGTCTCTTGGGAATACCATGTTTCACTTATATTCATCATATGCTATTTTCTTTTCAATTTGGGTTACTCTTCTAAGTACTCTATTTTTCTTTTAGAGTTACTCGTAACTAAACCCTGCGCATTCATCACTATGATGGTTTGCGTGTTTTTCCTCCTTCTTATTTAATATGGGTAATAATAAAGATTTTTCCCATGTCTCTTTTTCCTGTTCTAGTATGTTGTTCTTTTTTTCATTTCCAGACATTCTGACATTAAAAAATCCAACTTTTCCATATATTTGATCTTCCTTCATCATAATTATTCATTTTGTGTCTGAATCTGCAATTTTCTCCATATCTGCAATATCCTCTTGCATCATAAATACAGTTCTTATCTCTTGAGTTGTATCTTAGAGCTGAGGCTTTGAAATTTTTTTGCTGACATCACTGCAAATCGCATTGATGGCTTGGTTTTTTCTTTTACCTGATATTCTTTATTCCTCTCTTCATTTGTTTCTTTCTTATTTTGGATTTTATTACTGATTGATTATTTATTTGATTTTGATTCATGAGAGAGAGAGAGAGAGAGAGAGAGAGAGAAAGAATATGAAAACCTATAATTAATGAACAGGCCATTTGAAAATTGTACAGAGATATCCATTTCTCAATGCTGGTAATCTTGAAATTACGAACAGACCATATTCAGTCAGTGACTGGGGATTACAGAAGACGGGAGAGCATTCCACACTCCGAGAGTACATGGCATGAAGGCGTGATCAAACTGACTATACAGAAAGGTTTTTAAGGTTTATAATAAAATCATGAGTAAAGATATCTGATATTTATTAATTAGTATATTATATAAGAAATGGCATCCCCATTTTGGAAATCGTGCGCAGGGGCATAAATAACGTTTTTTTCTGTTATTTTCCTGCAAATTACGCTCAATATATATATATATATATATATATATATATATATATATATATATATATATATATAAATATATATATATATATATATATATATATATTTTATATTTGATTTATATATAAACAAGCGACTAAGTTTTCCATGATACACTTAATTTAGTCCATCTTCTGACGGGCAATGAGAAGCCTTCCTATGGTCTGCCCTTTTAAAATAGGCTTGAAATAGGTAATGGTATAATGCTGCCCTTTCCATCGGCCTCTAAATAATTGGAAAATACCATTGTTCTAACAATTGCAACCCACTTGAGAAAACAAAACAATAAAACCTGTTGACCAGGTGAGTAAAAGGACATCGGCCTAGTAATACAACATAGAAAAGTTATATATATATATATATATATAATATATATATATTATATATATATATATATATATATATATATATATAGATATATATATATACATATATATATATATATACATATATATATATATATATATATAGTATATATATATCTATATATATATATATATATATATATATATATATTGTGACGAAGTGCCAAGTATCTGGTTACTACGCTTACCATTTATTATTGTTACCTCACAAAAGCCAGACACCTGAATCCTCATCACAGGTACTAAATGAACTGAATACTCCAAAGGCAACAGTGATCCTTAACAACTTACCAGTATTGCAGAAAATCAGACTAAGTTTCATCAAAAACAGGTTTGAGGTAATCTTGTAAGTACTAAATTAATCAAAGGGCATCACTCCATCAACAACTTTAAAGTCTAAGTATTTCCCTGATTTCAAGAGTCTAAAGTACTTCCCTGGTTCTAAGTCACTTCAAGTTAATGAAGGAAAGCAGATTAATCACCACTCTATGTCTCTACCTAACATCAATATAATCAAATGCAAATATACTGGTGTAAGATAAAGAAAACACTTATAAAAATTTTAAATACAAAAATTTATTATTAAACTCAAATATATAAGTGAAATTCACAATATCAGGGAAAATTACTGTTACTTGAAAACAAAGTAAAGTTTAATTAATTCCTGAATCAATTAAGTAAAATTAATCAAAATTAATTATCACAAAATTCAAGAAAATTAATTCAATTTGAAATTCAAAGTGTTAGGCAATAATTGAAAATTAGAAATTAATTTACAAGTGCTAAACAACTAATAAAACACTTGAAAAAGGAATTCTAAGCAAATGCAAATTAACTCCCAAGTGTTAAATTTAATCAAATGTGCAATGTATTAAGCAATGAAAATAACTAAGTCAATTAAATTGTGAATGCAAATGAAAATACAGAAAAATGCGGATAATATCGAAATTTGCAAAAAGCATTAATCACGCAAAATGTAAAATAAAATGGGACACTTCAATAAGAAAATGAACAAATGCACAAAAATGAAACAAACACAAAACACTAAAATTTGCAATGTGTAAAAACGTAAATAGTTTCTCTCAAACCACTGTAACCATCAGTTAACCCTTAAACGCCGACTGGACGTATTTTACGTCGACATTTTTTGTCTCTCGGGTGCCGACTGGACGTATTTTTACGTCGACATACAAAAGTTTTTAAAAATTCGCGGAAAAATACTTTTAGGCCTACCAGCCAAAAACTCTGAATCACGCGCCTTGGGGGATGCTGGGAGTTAACGGATCAAGGTATTGTTTTATTTACAATCGTTACGCAGGCGCGCAAGCGCGAATTTCTTTCTTGCCGCACTAAAAAAGTATCTGTGACACATCTCGGAAATTATTTCGTCACTTTGACATAATTTTTGTACCATTTTAAATTAGCCGTTACATGGAGTATTATATATGAAAATGTGCGCATTTTTATGAAGAATAAAACAAAAAAATATTCATGATTGTAGCTTTTATCAGTTTTGAGATATTTTCATATAAATAACGATAAGTGCCAAAATTTCAACCTTCGGTCAACTTTGACTCTATCGAAATGGTCGAAAAACGCAATTGTAAGCTAAAACGCTAATATTTTAGTAATATTCAATCATTTAAATTAATTTTGCAACTAATTGGAAGTCTCTAAGCACAATATTTCGATTTATGGTGAATTTATGAAAAAACATTTTCCTTACGTCCGTGCGGTAACTCTTCCGAAAAAATCATACATGCGATTGTGGTAATGTTTGCACCATTTTAAATTAGCCGTTACATAAAGTTTTATATATGAAAATGTGCGCAATTTCATGCACAATACAACTAAAAACAACCCATGGTTGTAGCTTTTATGCAATTTTGAAATATTTTCATTAAAAATGATAAGTGACAAATTTTCAACCTTCGGCGGTCAACTTTGACTCTACCGAAATGGTCAAAAAACGCAATTGTAAGCTAAACTGCTTATATTCTAGTAATATTCAAGCATTTACCTTCAGTTTGCAACAAATTGGAAGTCTCTGGCACAATATTTGATTTATGGTGAATTTATGAAAAAAATAACATTTTCTTTACGTCGCCGCGCGCGGTAACTCTTCCGAAAAAAATCATACGTGCGATTGTGGTAATATTTGCACCATTTTGAATTAGCCGTTACATAAAGTTTTATATATGAAAATGTGCGCAATTTCATGTAAAATACAACAAAAAATAATTGAAGGTTGTAGCTTTTCTCATTTTTTTAAATATTTGCATATAAATCACGATAAATAGAAAAAAAACCACGTTCGGTCAACTTTGACTCTACGAAATAGTCGAAAAAACGCAATTGTAAGCTAAAACTCTTACAGTCTAGTAATATTCAGTCATTTATCTTCATCTTGAAACAAATTCGAAGTCTCTAGCACAATATTTAGATTTATGGTGATTTTAAAAAAAAATCTTTCCTTCCCTCCGCGCGCGGATTTCTCCGCCACAAATCTCCGAAATGCGTATGTTCCATTCTCGGAATATTTGCTCCATTTCATATTAGGCATTTCATAGAGTTTTATATATTAAAATGTGCGCAATTTCATGTAGAATAAAACGAAAAGTATTTGAAGGTTGTAGCTTTTCTATTTTCCGAAATAATTGCATATAAAAAATATATATATATTCTACATTCGGTCAACTTTACCTAGTTAGATATGGTCGAAAACTGCATTTGTAAGCTAATATTCTTACAGTATAGTAATATTCAATCATTTTTCTTCATTTTGAAAGAAATGGAAGTCTCTAGGACAATATTTAGATTTATGGTGAATTTTTGAAAAAAATATTTGTTTACGTACGTGCGTTACGAATTCAGCATTATTTTGTGATAATATTTTCTCTGTGTTGCTTTTATTATTTTTACAATGTGTTATATACCAAAATGATCGCAATTTAGTGTACATTACAACTAAAAAAAAAGTAACTCGTTACCTTTAACCGTTTTGCGCACAGCGCGATTTGAATAAATTATATATGAAATTTCGTTTTTGCGCTATCATATATCGCATTATTTATATATGATAATGATAATTTTTTTAATTTATATTGAAATTTCGTTTTTGCGACTATCATATATCGCATTATATATATGATAATGATAATTTTTTTAATTTCTGATGGTTGCATACTACAGGTGGAAGTAGGAGACATCTCCACAGCTTCACCCAGAAGTAATAGTAGAGAGGTTGAACAACCGCAACTGAAGAAAGGAAGTGGGAAAGAAGGTCAAGTAAAAGGCTAATGGTGGGAGCAGTTAGAAGCCAAAAGGACAGCAAACGCCATTTAGTACTGTCTACAGTACAGCAAAATAGGGGCACTGGTGGCATTAACCCGCTACCGGTAGCCCCTTTAATACAAATAACTTAAACATTATACCCATGTTGTATAATTGAAATAACATTACCGCTACAACATCGGAAGCATTTAATCCACATGGATATACAAGTAAATAAGACTAAATATCTTAGGTGCTTATAAGTTAATCATATTCTTTTTTCATGTCAATTCAATCATTAGTTACCATTTCATATTATACCAAGTGCTATCGCATTATGATTTAACTGAAAATGATCAGAAAATGTAATACGTCCTTTTATATCAATTTATTAGTAATTGACTTTCATACGAAATTTTCTATCGACATAAGGTTTACCTGATCAACAGGAGGTCAAATACGATTTTAATTTTCACCAGAAAATTCTGACGATATTCGTGAGAAAATACGATGTTTACATCAGGTGAGGAAAACAGAGTTATTACGGTCAAACATGAATATAGTATAGCTGGAACATTAAATGCAGGGAAAGTGAAATACTGAGCAAATGATGCATTCATAGAACATATTAAATCTATGACAGTTTATTAAGCTCCTTTTTCATAGTTTTACTCGGCCAATAAAATACTTCACGGGCAGGCAATGTTCATAAACGGAACAAATCTAAAAATCAGGACGAACAATAAAGCTAAATATTAAGGATTATACAAAGCTGAGAGCGGCTCTCTAGCGAAAATTGAAGTCTACTGACAAATATGAATTGAAGACTGCTGATAAATATGAATCCAGTGAAAGTCATATAACCTCGTGCTGAAATGAATATGTCATGGAGGGAAAAGTACGATGCAGGTGGAAATTCACTGGATATGAAAAGGAAGTTCGGGTTTTCAAATTAATTTGATTTCGTACTGGACAATCTTGGGATACTTCTAGTTTGTAGCTGCTCATGTAATATAAATAAACGTTTGTAAACTTATTTAAATCTATGAACTACTAATGCTACCCTATGGTATATGAAGTCGCTCGCATATATATTATATATATATATATATATATATATATTATATATATATATATATATATATATATATATATATATATATATGTGTGTGTGTGTGTGTGTGTGTGTGTGTGTGTGTGTATGTGTGAATAAATTGATCACGAAGTATATAAAACGTGATGCCACGGAGGAAAAAATGAAAGGTGAGAGAGCCAAGAACTTTCGGTCTAGCACGACCCTTTACTCAGGCACAACTGATCATACAAAGCAAAAACATAGTAAAAGTAGGTTTAATATCCAAACTGACATTACAAGATTAGCAATAAGGTCGATTTCACTCTACAAAAACGAGGAAACGCCTGAGGGCAAGATTAGCGAGGAGCACACACGTAGTCAACAGATGATTCATCCAGAAACAATATATTTTGAAAAAAACAAGGAGGCATATACGACTTACTACCATGATATTTACAAAAATATTCACAAAAAATGAGTGAAAAGATGAAAATAGGATATAAATATATCGAGCGAGAGAGAGAGAGAGAGAGAGAGAGAGAGAGAGAGAGAGAGAGAGAGAGATAATAACTATATACATGTGGGACTAATTAATTAGTAGTTCATTTATTTTAAGGTCCTTCATAAACATTTTACAAATATATGGGTCGAAATGGTACAATCCCAGACTAAGATTTAGGTTGTTTTTATTAGTGATTTGTTTAATTGCTGATTCCAGTAAATTTCTTGAAGCATAATCATTAGACCTAGCAATTATATAGGTATCGCCCCAGTTTATACAATGAGATTTTTCACTCAGAAAAAGTTTAAAAGAATTGAAGAATGATAAGAGCTTACACATTACTAAGGCTGATAAATCCAATAGTTCAGTAGTTCTGGACAAAATTGACTACATATCACGCATGCATACTTTATTAGAAGATGAAACTACTTATAAAAACTCACAAAAAATCCGTTGGACCAAGAAATAAAAAACTTTAATTATCAATATCAAACAAATTCTTAAACATAAAAAAGAACTTTTTTGTAAATTAACTGCAAAGTGTCCCTCATTACCATATTTATATGGCCTAGTTAAAACTCATAAGGAAAAAAAACCTATGCGCCCAATTATTAGTACTGTAGGATCAATTGCTATATTACTAAATTGTTATCCCCGTTACTTGGAACTGTATCTAATTCACACATCCGGAATTCCCTTGATCTTGTGGAAAAACTAAATAACATTGTACTAAACCCTATTGACTCTGTGCTAGAATATTTAAGTAATGAACTTGTATT